>NW_006921589.1:38319431-38323926 GCF_000298275.1 Orycteropus afer afer | reverse complement strand
TCTATCTAACTGTAATATCTAATTTTTAAGAGCCATATTTATATATTACTTTTTCAGTTAAAACATATTAGATACTTGGCTAGTCTGCAACCACAAAGCAGAGGATCAGATTTATCAAGAGAAGGGCATGCTTTCTTAGATCACTCACCTTCCTTTGTCATCTCTACAACTGACAATACTGGAATCTATGGCCCCAAGTAGCAGTGATGCACAACTCTCATGGTCATTTATTCTAAAATGAAAATGAATTTTAAATTTAAAACTCTCAACTCTTTTTTTTTTCTTTAAAAAAAAAAAAACCATATTCCCTCCTGCCCCATCTTCCTATGCACTGTGTACTTAACAATTTGATGCATTTTAAAAAACCTGATGCATAACATCTGTGGTCCCCTTATTCAATGGTAACCACTCTGTAACCCCTAAGCCCCTCTTTAGAAACACAGGTAGGAGTGTACTGCATACCATGTATACAAGCCACCATGTTAGGTGTTTCGGGGATATGAACGACAGAGTTCCTTCAGATTTAAAATCACACCTAATCTTTACCACTTATTCCTTCTTTTTGATCCACTTTATGCCTTCCATATCTTTCCATTCAAATGACCTAGCTTCATATGGAGCCTGAAGACAGTGCAAAGACAAAGGATCCTTGGGTCTTGGGCCCCCAGGTTAACCATGGACCTCTAGGTGAACTTAAGCTTCTAGGCTGACCACAGGCCCCAGGTAACCATGCACCCCAGGAGAGTCACTGGACTCTCTTTATAAGCTATAAGTAGTGACTATACCTGGAGTAGGTTAAACACAGAATATACTTGAACAATAATAGCTCATATAATGACATTGGAACAAAAATTATATTTACCAAAAAAGGACTTACAAAGTATGAAGAATGGAGAATTGTGATACAAGAAATATCTTCCTGGTATAAAAATGTCTCTCAAATCATCCACGGACATATTGTTCTTAATGTGACTTATTTTGAGACTGTGAGGTACATCTGAACAAGGCCTCACCACATTTGTGTAACGTACCACTCAGTCCACCTTATCATGTGGTTTCCCCATGGTGGTGTGTGAGTCACCTTGGAGCTGTGGCATTTCTCTGAAAGCTCTTGGAAAATCATTAACATTCGGGACCACACTTGGCTATCAGAGCTATTTGTCTTGAGCAGCAAAATGGAATATATTGGTCTTATCTGTAATCGAAAAGCTTTTTCCTCCCCTAAAATGCAATTTCTCCATGTGTAGTTAAAAAATTAAAGCAGCACCATTAACCTCCAGCATTTCTACTTACATTGCACAATGCAGTGGAGTAAAGGGATTACCGATAAACTTGCGAAAACATTTCTGCTCCAAAAGTACCTCTAGACAGTTTTCATTACCTGCAAGGAATCAAAAGAATTTAAGGAGTTCTAATAAAGAAACTTTGTCCAATCCCACTTTTTTTTTCTCCCATTAAGTGTTAATTTCTGACATGAATTTTCCTGAATGTTCATTGTCCATTGACTAAAACTCATAAAATGCTAAAATGTTATTAACTAGGCTCACAGGTGTTCTGAAACATAATAAACAAATAAAAGAGTGAAGGCCATTTGGTCTGGCAGAGAAAGATAGGAAAAAAAAAAAAAAACAAACAAACGCCTCAACTGTGAGCAACACAGAGTCTTTGTTAATCTCAGCTATTAATAGATAAAAAATGCCTAATAGAGGCATGCCTCAGTTTTCTTCTATTTACAGTAAGAAATTTACTTTCAGCTATACACATATATGCATCCTACCATAGAGGAGGAATCCTAGTGATGCAGTGATTAAGTGCTTGCTGTTAACCTAGAGGTCAGAGGTTCAAACACACCAGCCACCCCATGGAGAAAAATGTAGCACACTGCTCCTGTAAAGATTTACAGCCTTGGAAACCCTACGGGGGAAGTTCTACTCTGTCCCATTAGGTTGCTATGATTTGGAATCTACTCATTGTTAGTGATTTACATATATTATATATATGATGTAGGAGCCCTGGTGGTGCAGCAGCTGCTAACCAAAAGGTTGTCAGTTTGAACCCACCAGCCACTCTGTGGGAGAAAGATGAGGCAATCTGCTTCCATAAAGATTTACAGCCTTGGAAACTCTATGAGGGCAGTTCTTCTGTCTTACAGGGTCGCTATGAGTTGGAATTGACTCAATGGCTGTGGGCTTGGCTTTTGGTGTTTTTAGTGTAGAGAAAATAAAATTAATAGAAAAAAATATTTGAGATAATGTATGCAAAAGGGCTTTAACTATAAAATATTGTATGAATGTTTTAAATAGCCCAAGAATAGTGCCTGGCACATGGTAGGCCCCAAACAAATATTTTTTGAATGAAAGAATGAATGAATCTGAGGAATTACTTTCAATAAAATGACAAGTAGTTTCCAAATCAACTAAGTTTGAGTAAACTAAGGTGCCAGTTCTGTCATTTTATTCATTATGTGACTTTGGGCAATTTACGTGGTGCCTCTGAGCCTCGGTTTCTCATCGTAAAATGGAACTAGGAATATCTGCGGTTTTGGTTACCTAGTGCTGCTCTGACAAGAACATAACACCAATGGGATGGCCTGAAGAAACAGTTTGGAGGCTTTAAGTCCAAGTTCAAAGTGCCAGGCTCCAGGGGCTGGGTGAAAGCCTTTCAACCTTGGGCTTCAGCTCTGCCTCCTGCTCCCGGCCCACTGAAGCTGGAGGCTTTTCTTCACTTAGCTGCTGGCTGCTGAGGCTGACAAGCCCAAGGCTGACAAGTAAAAGGCACAGTCCCGATATTACCAAACCACATAACAGGCCATTAATTTAAGTCCACTGAAAGTCCTAAGGCCTCCAGAGTATGGCAGGCTGCTGAACAACGACTGACTACACGTAGGGTTCAAGCACACCATAAGCTAGAGACTATTCCCCAAGGCTTCTCCTTATATACAGGAAGAAGAGCACACTCCCTATGGCAGCTACTCAGCTGCTCATAATAGATTCCACCATGGAGTTGATTGCCAGTCTCATCATGGGGAATACTGCATCCAGCTGCCTAGCCACTCAACCAGGCCCAGCCAAGTTGACACACAAACTTAACTACCATACCTGTCCTACTTATCTTACAAGATGATAGGAGCTTTGCTTGATACAGGGCCTTAAAGTGGTTTTTGAAGTTCTGCACAACTTTAAGGCAGAAAGGATTGCTATTTGGCTTTGGAGTATAGCTTGTCCTGGGACCTCTTTTTGGCTGAGCTCAGTGCTCAATAGGAAAAGTTCCCTTGTGATCTCTCTTACAATGTTGTCAATTAGAAATTTTAAGTACTAAAATTCATACACTAAAAAAAGAAAATCTGAAACTTCTCTTAGGAAGATTAAGAAGCATATGAAGTGATGAATATAAAACATTCCTAATTTCAAGGAAGTTATATGGATTAGCATTCCAACTACCTTCACTCCTCACTCACATGGTCCCAGATACTTCAATCTCTCTATTAGTATGATTTGAATTCCAACCTAAGGGTTTCTGTAGGTAGGACTGGGGATCCTTGAACTACTTTAACTTTGTGTCCAAATGCTCAAAGAAGGGGATTCTGAGGAGATGGGAAAGGGCTGCTCTTCTTTCCCTGCTAGCATCTGGGCCTAAGAAAACTCCTATCCTCACCTTCACCTCAAGTGTAGAGGATGCTAGCTCTGGCATGTTTGTCACCTGCCCTGATAATAAATACTTGATTCATCTTTTCTTTAGGTTCTCCACTGCCAGAGAGATCTCACAGCTTGACCAAAATGGGGGAATAGGAGCACTGGTGGTGTACTGCTTAAGCACTTGGCTGCTAACTGAAAGGTTGGCTGTTGGAAACCACCAAGCAACTCCATGGGAGAAAGACCTAGAAATCTGTTAGACAAAGATTTCAGCCTAGAAAATCCTATGAGCAGTTCTTCTCTGTCACAAGGGGTTGCTATGAGTTGAAAATTGACTCAATGACACCTAAAAACAACAACTCATAAGGAGATAAAGAAAAATCACAGATCAAAGAGAAATGCCAAGTTGAACAAGTAGAAAATCTAGCTATAGTGCTTAAGGCATTTGGCTGCTAACCAGAAGGCTGGTGGTTCAAACCCACCAGCCACTCCTTGGAAGGAAGATTGGTCAATCTACTTCGGTAGTGATACCACCTCGGAAACCCAAGGAGCAGTCTCTATGAGACAGAACCAACTCAACGGCAGTGAGTTTAGTTTTTAGGGTTAGTTTTTTGAGGCAGAACCAATGGGAAAAAAGAAGACTGTAATGACAATTTAATGAGATGTCTTAATATGATATAATTAAGCAAACAAAAACTTTCTGGAACTAACAATCATAGTTTCTAAATTTAAAAATTTAACAACAGATTCCAAGATGGTGGAATAGGCAGAAAGACTGCACAGACCCTCTTCAACAAAGAAAAGGGGAACCAATTAACACAGACACAGAAGATAATCCTGGACCCCTGAGCCTTGAAGGGAAG
>NW_006921589.1:38310477-38311221 GCF_000298275.1 Orycteropus afer afer | reverse complement strand
AATGAGCTCAGCACAGAAAATAATATGGAACAAAGAAACCAGGGACACCATGAAAAAACACATAACAAAATGACAGCAACAAATTTATACTTGTCAATAATTACACTGAATGTTAATGGATTAACTGCACCACTCAAATGATGGAGCGGTGCAGATTGGATAAGAAAACAAAACCCATCAATATACTGCCTACAAGAGACACACCTTAGAGATAAAGACAAAAACAGACTGAAAATCAAAGGCTGGAAAAAGATATATCAAGCAAATGGCAACTGTAAGATAGCAGGAGTGGCAATATTAATTTCTGATCAAATTGACTTTAAGACAAAACCACCATATGAGACGAGGAAGGACATTACTTAATGGTTAAAGGATCAATTGAACATGAAGATATAACCATAAAAAATATCTATTGACCCAATGAAAGAGCCCCAAAATACATAAATCAGACTTTAAAAGAGTTGAAAAGCCAAATAGATGACTCCACAGTCAGAGTGGAAGACTTTAATACACTACTTTCTTTGAAAGATAAAACAACTGGAAGGAAACTCAACAAAGATGCAGAAGAGCTAAACAATACAATCCACCAATGTGGCCTCATAGACATCTACAGAGCACTTCAACAAACAGTAGCACAATATACATTCTACTCCAGTGCACATGGAACATTTTCCATGATAGACCATATGTTAGGCCATAAAGCAAGCCTTCATAAATTTAAAAACATTGAAATACTGCAAAGCA
>NW_006921589.1:38307120-38308292 GCF_000298275.1 Orycteropus afer afer | reverse complement strand
ACTCCAACACCTCAATAACAAAAAGACAAACAATCTAATTAAAAAATGGGCAGAAGACATGAATAGACACTTCACCAAGGAGGATATTGAAGCAGCCAACGAACATATAAAGAAATGCTCACGATCATTAGCTATCAGAGAGATGCAAATAAAAACAACAATGAGATACCATCTTTCTCCAGCACTAGTAGCAAAATTTATCAAGATAGAAAATAACAAATGTTGGCGAGGTTGTGGAGAGATTGGGACTTTCATACACTGCTGGTGGGACTGTAAAATGGTACAAGCATTGTGGAAAGCAATTTGATGATTCTTTCAAAAGTTGGAAATAGAAATACCATTTGACCCAGCCTTTCCATTACTAGGTATATATCCTAAAGATGTGAGAGCCAGAACAAGAACAAACATATGCACACCCATGTTCATCGCAGCACTATTTACAACAGCCAAAAGATGGAAACAACCTAGGTGTTCATCAACTGAGGAATGGATAACCAAACTATGGTAAATACACACAATGGAATAGTATGCAACACTAAAGAATGGTATAGAATCTGCAAAACACCACATAACATGGATGAACTTGGAGGACATTATGATGAGTGAAATGTCAATCACAAAGGACAAATACTGTATTAGTCCATTATTGTAAAAGTTAAGGAAAGGTTTATCTATAAAAGGAAATTTTCTTTGTTGTCACTGTTAGATAGATAGAGATAAGTATTGATTTGGGTGAAGAGAAGGGCAATGTACCAAATGTGAGTGACCAATATGGCAGCACCGAGGATGAGAAAGACAGAGAGAGGTAAATGGGAAGTACAGACAATAAATATGAACCCTTTTGCACATATAGTATTGCATTGTCAGTGAAGGCAAACATGGGTATATGGCTGGATAGATAGGTGGACAGGCTGATTGATCAGGTATGTCTATGAAATGGGGAGTGGATCAGCCCCAGGGTTACAGGTGAGGAGAGACAACTCAGGGACACCCGAAGTAGCAAGCGGGAAGAACAGGAGAAAGGGGATAAAAAGCCAGGAACCCGGACAGAAGAGCAATCAGCCCCAGGGTTACAGGTGAGGAGAGACAACTCAGGGACGACCAAAGTAGCAAGTGGGAGGAGCAGGAGAAAGGGGATTAAAAGCCAGGAACCAGAGAGAAGAGCAATCAGC
>NW_006921589.1:38284797-38302860 GCF_000298275.1 Orycteropus afer afer | reverse complement strand
GCATGGAGGGATGGACACTGGGAAGAGGTAACTATCGGGAGGAAGTATGAGGGGAGATGTTGCATTGGTCAATGTCATGAGACAAAGTGTATGTGAACTGCTGTATGGAAAGTGAATTTGCTCTGTATATTTTCACCCAAATCACAATTAAAAAAAAAAAAGAAAGAAAAAAAATTTAACAACAGAATTGAAAACAGAAAAACAAACTTATATAAGCAGAGTAAGAACTATATGGGAAAATGTCTATCTACTCTAGGTTCTGGAACACCTCTTTAAGCAAGAATGGAAACCTAGATAGCGTAAAGGAAAAATCTGACAGACTGATTTTCACAAAATCTCCACATGGAAAAAGACATCATAAAGACAAGGAACAAAGTCAAATGGTAGACTAAGAGAGAAAACATTTGTAACACACATAATACACAAAAGACTCTTATCTCCAGGACAAGATGCCCCACAAATGAAAATGTTAAACAACTCAACAGGAAAAAAAATGAGCAGTGATAGAAAAGCTAATTTCCACAAGAGAAAATGCTAATAACCAATAAATCAGGGTTCCACCCCTGCTGAGAATTTGCATTTCCATCGCAGATATATTGACATTTCAACAAGATCCTTGGATCTTGTTGAAATGCAGATCTTGCTGAAATATAGATTCTTATTCAGCATTTCTGGGGTGGAAAAGCAAATTCTCAGCAGGGGTTCAAACTGGGAGGCACTGACTGGAAGCCCTGCAATAAACATACTACTAGACAGAGAAGTGCAAATTAAAACAATGAGATACCTTTTTTCTCCCCCTTCAAATTAACAAAAATAAAAAAGTTGGTATTATCTTGGGCTGGCAGGGTGTGGGAAAATACTAACTTTGATATACACATTTGGTGGAGTAATAAATTACGGTATCATTTTTGCAAAGTAATATGGTAGAATTTATTAAAATTAAAATTTCACATGTATCACCCATGCCTTTTACCTCAATAATTTCAGGAACTTATGTGACAGAATTAGGAGCTCTGGTAGCACAGTGCCTAAGGCATTTGACTGCTAACCAGAAGGCTGGAGGTTCAAACTCACCAGCCACTTCTCAGAAGGAAGGTTGGGCAATCTACTTCCATAGTGATACTGCCTTGGAAACCCAAGGAGGGGTCACTATGAGTCAGGTCTGACTCGATGGCACATAACAACAACACAACAACAACAACATCTGACAGAATTTAAAGCACTATAATATGAACATAGTCTGCAGCACTGTAACAGAAAAAAATCCTGAAAACAATCTGAAGGTCCTTCAATTGGGATCTGGTTGAATACATTCTAATAAGTAAATATACTAATATTCAACTATTTAGAAGACCAATCTATATATATTAACTTGTAAGGATATCTACAACAGAATGTTAAGTAAACAAAAAAAGAGAAAGTTATATTTTGGTTAAATTAAAGATATATCATTATAGAAATGATATTTATTGTTTGATTTCAGTTTTAAAAAATAGATGTACATAATTTATATTTGTAATGAAAAAGTATGAAAGATATATACCAAATTACATTAGAAAGTAGGATAGAGATAGAGACTTAATTTTAATTATTTTAGACAGTTCAGTATTTTTTAATTATTAGAATTAACAACATGCATTTCTTTCTTAATCAAAGAAGTAAAATAATTTTTTAAAACTCCCAAACAACAAATAAAACAAATGAGAAATATGAGACCAAAAAAAAAGGAAATACCTTTCCTTTTGAGCCAAATCATGTATCTACTAGTAATCAGTTGTGACAGATTTATTACATTACATATACAATAAAATAATACAGCTAGTATATATACATGGGAGCTCTGGTGGTGCAATGCCTAAGGCATTTAACTTCTAACCAGAAGGCTGGTGGTTCAAACCCACCAGCTGCTCCTCAGAAGGAAGATTAGGCAATCTCCTTCTGTAGTGATACCGCCTCAGAAATCCAAGGAGGGGTAACTATGAGTCAGATCCGACTTGACGGCAGTGAGTTTTTAATATATATATAAATAAACACATAAATAGATATATATGTGCTGTATTATTATAATTCCTTGTGGGATCCCGATTATTTCATGTAGATCAGAACCTGGTTAAGATTGGTTATTTCAGTTCATTAGAAGTTCTGTTACTGTGGTGTAGCAAATTACGTAGTGTGGCTTTTCTAGCTGTAAGTCTTTGTAAATTCTAGGTGGAATTTGGCATGAGCAACTGAGTAGCTCCTGACTGTTAAAGTTATTCACCTGGGGTATTTCTGCTGGGAGCAGCACAAAGCAATCTTCTGGGAAGTGGAAGTTCACTCTCTCTCAGGTGTATAGAATTCTGATGTTGGGATTGGTTAGTTTGGTCACTCTGCCAGGTCAAAAAGGAGCCCTCCTAGAGGCAGAAGGAATCTCTCACTGCCAGCTGGGAGACATGAGAGATATGCGCTGCTGGAAGAGAGACCGAGAGACATGCGCTGCTGGGAGAGAGACTGAGAGAAACTGTTGGCTGAGAGACCGCAGTCTGAGAGACTGAGTGTGTTCCTGAACTTGAGTTGTAGCCTGTTGCTTCCCGAATAAACCCCATAATCTGTAAGTTCTGTGTGGCCACTGCAGTGAATTTTCAAACCCAGCAGAGAGGTGGGGAGGAAACGTGGGTGTCAGGGTTGGTGAAAGGACTGGAGGGAGGCAGCATGTCTGGCAGGGATAGCCCTTGGGCTACTGATGGTGATTCTGCCTTCTTCTTGTGCAGTTAGAGGAGGTCAGAAGACGCAGCCCCCCTGCCCCGTTGGCAGTCACTGAATAACAAAAACTGGAAAGTGGGTTTTTATTCAATTAAGGTGTTTTCTAAAACATAGTAGCAGTGAGGGAAAACTATTTAAAAAAAAGGTATCTAGAAAGATTGGAAACCATGGTTTACAGCATTAGCCTATTTCTTCACCTCTGCTGAGATCACAGAGCTCATCAGCTGATCAGATATGACATAGATCTCTGTTGTGCCATTTTAAGGAAATCTAGTGGAATTCGTCAAATGACCAGTAACTCACCATTGTAACAGGCCCAGTGCAGTGGCGTGTAGCCTTGATTATCTTTGAAAGAACAGTCCTCTTCAGAAAGTGCCATCTGGAGCAGCTCACTCAGCCACGTGGCGTGGCCACGAGCAGCTGCGTAGTGCAGAGGCGTCCGCCCTCTGGAATCTTTACAGAGAATTGACACTTCTTGTTCCAGCAGCATTTGTACACATTCCTCATGTCCCGTCATAATCTAATGCACAGCAATTAAAAACACAAAACAGACTTCAAATAGGCAGAAGACTCAGTAAATGAGGCCTTCAGCTAAGTGAGGCTGGGCTTACCTTAAACAGACATAGGCCTGAACTTGGGGGTAGAACTCTGCCTTCCTTTAGAGGAGAGAGGCAGAGCAATCCCAACCAGATTCATAAAGGCAATGCCTGTGAACACTACCATTTTGGAAACATCTCTTGACTCTCCAAACATAACCAAGACAAGTATCATGACGCAAGTTGAAAGCATTAGCTTTAGAAACAGGAAGATGTGGATTAAATCCTGGTTCTCCCTACCCCTTACAAATATTGGACAAGTCAATTTGCCTCTATGTGCCTCCCTTGATTCACCTGTAAATGTGAGTAGTAATAATGACCCACTTGTTATTGATGGAAAGACTCTTAGCCTGTGGTGTGGCCCATGGGAAATGCCTAATAAATTAGAACTATACTTATGGCATTGACCACTTAGAGTTTCTCTTTTTTACAATTGTCAAGATGTTCGTCACCATCCCAAAATAGTGATTTTATGATTTCTGCTTTTGTTTAATTTAGTTTATTTGACATGCTTTAAAAAGCAGTTCAACAGATGTGTACAAAGAATGTCCACAAGGATATATATTTCAGAATCATTTGTAAGAAAGAACAATTACAAACTGCATGACTATTCAAAGCTAGGAACCACTGAATCAAATTATACAGCATATGCATACAATGGAGCTTTAAAAACGATGGTACAAAAAGTGACATGGAAAAAGGCCTTTTATATACTAAAGGAAAAAAGCAGCTTCCAAACTAGTGTTTTCAGTATTTTTTTCTATCTCTCTCTTTAATTAAAAAAGAAATCCACAATAGGAAAAGGATTGGAAATACATGTACCAAAAGCGTTTAGCTCCAGGAGGCCACTGCGATTTTCTCCTCTGTGCTTTTTCCTACTTTACATTTTTTCCATGATGTGACTGTATTTTGTAATCAGAAAGCAGAACCAATTCCACCAACAGTAGGTATTCATGTATCTATTATCACAATCTAACATGAAATCTCAAGAGCAGGACCAAAGAGGTAGCTGCCATATTTCACCTTTGCAAAAGATTCTGTAATTTCTTTTTGATTGACTGAGATTAATTGGTTATTGTAGGAAAGAATCTTTTTACTGAAAATACATATGAAGGGGAAAAAAAAGCAGCAGCAAGCTCAGTGCACAGCTGCTTGACTAAAGCTGAGAAAGATGTACATACCCCTCTGTGTAAAGCTGTGCATCCCATGATGTCAACAGCATCTACCTTTGCTTCCTTCTCAAGTAGCAATGAAACAGCATCGATGTGGCCATATGCTACTGCAAGCATCAGTGGGGTTCTAGGGAGAGAGATAAATTAGGTTTTAAAAAGGGAGATTAAAAAAAAACCTCATCAGTTCCAGTGGGAGGATTATTTTTTTAACTGTGACAACTTGCTTAGTATTTTTTGAGTGTTTCCAGTGTGATATGTGCTATGTGGAACAAGCTATGTGCCTCTGGTCTCTAATGGCCTTGTTGAATGGTAGAATGTTCAATAGGGTAGGGTAGGGGCAGGTTCATTAGAAAAATATTCATGTTAATCCCATCACTTTCAGACTACATAGTTAAGCAGCAATTGGGTAGGAAGTGTGTGTGTGTGTGTGTGTGTGAGAGAGAGAGAAAGAGACAGAGAGAGAGAGGGACAGAGAGAGACAGACTCTTGCTTCTATCAGAGCAGCTCTACGTTCATAGTTTTCTATGTTGGACTTTCTGTTCAAAATTTAATTCAAGAAAACTTGCCCTAAAAAAAAAGTTTGACAATGCTGCAGGAAAGAACAGAGAGTTGGGCACAGGAGATGGGGCTCTGACTCAGACACTAACTCATATACCTTACCCTGGGGTGAGTCACTAGCACATTTCTGCTCAGCATTTCCTAATTCTAAGGATTGGTTGGGAAATGGGTCTACAGATGGAAAACTAATGGGGGAAAAAGAACTCAAGCAAGAATAAAAATATGCAGGATTTTTATGATGAAGGTAACCTAATGGAGTCTCTTCTATTGCCATCATTAATTTAAAAAAATAGAAAAGAAGAGGGTGAAAAAAGCAGAAATAGATAACAAAGAAGGGAATATAAAAGAATGCCAAGATACAAGGCCATAGCCATGAAAAGGTGGCTTTTTTTAATCCAGATATGCACATGTTGCTGACAAAAAAGGTATACATGTGCAAGAGTATGCACAGATGTGTGTGCATACACGTATGTGCACATGTGTGCACATACACTGTCTCTCTATCTCTCTCTCTCTCTCTCTCACACACACACACACTATGCTTTTCTTGGAGATACACTCTACCACATAGTCACCTCTAGGGTCCTCACTCATGAGTTTCATTCAGATATACATTCTCAGGTATCCCTGGGTGATACAAATGCTTAACATGCTCAGCTGCTAACAGAAAGGGGTAAAGTTCAAGTCTGGGGAGTGAAACTAAGTGTACATGAAATGTTGAATGTAAAACAAACTCTGCTCTGTAAACTTGCACCTAAAGCACAATTTAAAAAGAAGAAGAAGAAGGTGGTTATGGCAGCAGTGATTTATTGAGAATCTAAGAGTGTGTGCAGCAGGAAATAAGGATGGGATAAATCTGGAACCCTGCTGTGTATTCTACTACAGATCAAACAAACCAACCCCACAAAGTTCAAGTCTATCCCGAAAGACCTGGTAGTCTATTTCCAAAAATCAGCCATTGAAAATCCTATGAGCACATGTCTACTCTGACACATATGGGGTCACCATGAGTCAGAATGGACTCAATGACCGATGATGGTGCTGGCAGATATACCCTCAATCTAATACAGCAGCCCGCTCTCCCAGCTGCTTAAAAAATTAGGAAATTACCTACTGTTTTTGAAATGTCAACCCAAGCCCAGGTATGAAAGCACTTACTGTCCTTTGGCATCTTTCACATCAACCACTTCTGGGTTGTCAGCAATTTCTAGTAACAGCCGTAGACACAGTGTGTGACCATTAATTACTGAAGAAGAAAATAATGAACATTCTTTTAAGAGACCAGCATTATATATGCCTCCAATATGAAATTTAATTGGACTCCAAATCGGTAGTTTTCAACTGTTGCTGACAGATATTCCTAGGTTTTCAGTTCATGATAGCTTCTGGGCACAGTGTGTTGGAACGGTTGTTTTACTAAGCCATCTTCCTCTTTCTTCCAGTCAGAGCACTTTGGTCCTTACCTTCCTTTGCTGGTTGCTTTATCAGAGGTTTTCTTAAATTGGTTCTTGACACCATCCTTATTTCCTTGTATAGGATGGATAATCTTTCCTGATTTTTCAGTTACCCTTTTTGTTCCTCTAAGGGAGTCACCAAATTCTATGCAATCATCCTGTGTTCACCCTGCCTCCAGCACTTTTTTAAAAAAGAGGAAAGGGAAGGAAGGGGGGGGGGAAGGAAGGAAGTAGTTAAAAACAGGGGAAAGGAAAAGGACTGGGAGACTGGGAGAGGGAAAGAAGAGAGAGGCACAGAGGCTCTCCCTGTTTTCTGAGTCATCTTACACACTGAGTTAAATATATGATCTGGGGCCCCAGAGTTCCTGAAACCAGAGCCCATCACGTTTGCCTTCCAAAGTGTCGCAAGCATCCTGCAGGTAGGGGTCCTACTGCTTCCCTCCTCTCCTTTCCTCTGCTGTCCTCCTACTAAGGTTTCCTTGGAGCTCCTTCCTAGCCCCTTCTCTGCCCTCACCTGGGCCCTCCTTCTCCTGGTGTACCCTTGGGAAGGCTGTGTCCTCACCCCTTACTTCTTTCAGGAAGTACACATGGAGCTGGGCAGCAAACATCATGTGATAATCCCCTGGAGCAAAGTACTTTCTCCAGCTTCTAGAATGTAACTCAGAGATTTACAATAGACATGGCTTTTTCCACTCAGGGAATAAGATGAGAACAAGTATCTTTAAAATTCCAAACGCGACTTTCTCTCCTCTCTCAACAGTGAAACACCATAAAATGCATTGCATTTACCTCGTTATGGATGTGGAAAGAGAAGGGAATAGATGCAGCTATGTTAGGTTGATAAAGGCCCTTCTAAGAGCTCTTTTTACAGGCCTTTTTATTGCATGCCAGTCATGAGAGAATGGTAATTTAACAATGACACATTTTTCAGGGACAATACATGCTAGAATTCATTCACATTCATTGACACCACTCAAATTAACCACAGGAATAATACCCACATTTTTTATACCACTGCATTCAGCTCATTCTCAGAGACATTCCATAATGTGTCTCAGGAGGAAATTTGTGCATTAGAGTACAGGTAATGTGTTGTTGTTTGCTTTTTGGTTTTAGAAATTACATTGAATCTATTATCACTGATGAACTGTGCTAAGAGCTTAAGGTATGCCAAAAAGGAAATGATTAGCTGAGAGATGAATACAGTGATGGCTTCATGAAGGGGCAGGAATAGCATATTTTCACAAGTTCCTCTTTCAGTATCAATTTGACAGTCTTTAAATATTCATAATTATAACAATTCCAAGGATATTTGATTTTTGGCAAAACAGAAAAAGCTAAAAAAAAAAATCTACGTTTTTATCTTTTCACCCAGTGTGTTGGAAAGCAAATCCACCTTTACAGCCTTTTTTTAAAAAACAGCTTTTTAATTTGACTGATACCCTTCAGGCAAATGTAAGTCCCCTTATTGTAAAAGTGTAACCAAACTAAAATTCTCCTGGCCTTCCCTCACACCACCTTTTTCTCCTCAGTTGCCTTCTAGGAATCTCTCCTTCAGCTTTGCCCCGCCAAACCCAGCTTTGTCTCACAGTAGCCCATCCTTTCCCTGGCTATGAGTGACAGCCATTTTTCATGCTGCTTAAAGACCACAAATGTCACTGCAACTATCTCTGCCAGAATTTCTAATATCCATCTTGGCTCCTGTTCCTAGCGGTACTCCCAGGATTTGAAACAGAAAAATTGGCTCCTCAAATTAGCTGAAAGAGATTCTGGGTAAGCAGATCCTTAAAGCACAGGCTAAAGCTTCCGTACAGCAGACATTTTGTAGAGAACAGAATCAAATGACAGCCTGAGTCTTTTCAATGAATGACAGGGGGAAATCCAAATGGAGTGAGTGTTCTTGACCACGAGAGGGCTCCATTAGACCATAACCTACAGGACAGTGGCCAATGTGTGAAAATGACATTCTTCATTGTTTACCTGTTTACCATCAAAATAAGTCCTTTGTAATTGTTAGAAATTACTTGATAGCTAAGTAGGATGCTTGCCTTAGTAACAGGCAACTAATCTTATAGAAGGAGAATTAAATTTGAACCTTACAATAGTAATAAATTGAATTTTATTATTACACCATAATAATAATAAAGAAGGCTTAGGGAGCAAAGAGAGGACTAAATGTGATGGAAAATAAGAATTTATAACTCAACCACACCAACCATTGCTGCCCTCATAGCTAAAATCTTTTCCAGCAAAAATCGTTTCCAGGTAATTAGGCAACAGTCAGGTTTTTCCAATCTCTATATTGTTTTTCTTCAGTGATTTGGATGTACAGAATGTAGAAGAAAATACTTCTACAAGGTCTAATGTTGTTGTTATATGCCATCGAGTAGGACCTGACTCATAGCAACCCCTCCTTGGGTTTCCCAGGCAGTATCTCTACAGAAGTAGATTTGTTCAACCTTCCTTCCAAGGAGTGGCTGGTGGGTTTGAACCTCCAGCCTTCAGGTTAGCAGTCAAGTGCCTTAGGCACGACATTACCAGAGCTCCCATGAGGTCTAATAGTGTAGGAAAACGTTTCTCCTTTTCAAAAATTATCCTTATTCCTTTGTTTTGTCAACACACCCATTGTTTCACCATGTAAGACAGTTATTTCTCCTTATAAGATGATATTGACTACCCTGATCAAAGGCTAGATCAATGGATTTCCTGAGCCCCGTGATATTTATGTGTTAGCTGAGCTTGAGATTCTTCCACATGACTTTTATATTTGTGTAGTCCCTGGGTGGTGCAAACGGTGAATGTGCTCAACTGCTACTTGAAACGTTGGTGGTTTGAAGCCTGGGCTACTTCTAAAAAGTCAGCCATTGAAAATCCTCTGGAGCACAGTTCTACTCTGACACGAGGGTGCCATGAGTCAGAATCCACTCCACTGGTTTATATCTCTAGAAGTGTCTTGACAGTTTTATTTCACATACATTGGAGAACAATTACAGAACAGGTAAATGACTCACTGATATGTTGTTGTTGTTATGTGCCATACTCACAGTGTTATGGAGACAACTCACAGTGACCCCTCCTTGGGTTTCCGAAGCGGTATCACTACGGAAGTAGATTGTCCAACCTTCCTTCCGCACTGATATATATACATGCACTTTATTTATATATATATAAGCTCTAAGGAGCTCTGGTAGCAAAGTGCCTAAGGCACTTGACTGCTAACCAGAAGGCTGGCAGTTCAAACCCACCAGCCACTCCTCGGAAGGAAGGTTGGGCAATCTACTTCCGTAGTGATACCGCCTCAGAAACCCAAGGAGGGGTTGCTATGAGTCCGATCTGAATCAATGGCAAATAACAACAACATATGTATGCACTTTTTAAGAGAGTCTATTTTTATACCTGATGCATAAAAATCAAAGCAAAAGCTAAGAAACATCTTTAGGCCGGCAGAATGATATGTTGATTAGACTGCTGTCTGATGACTCCTTTTATGAAACAGTCCTGAAATATCCTTATTTTATGCTTTAAAATGCTGTGTAACTTTAATGTTTTGTTCTATGTAACTTATTCTGAAGATCACATTACTTTATTCAGTAAGTTTTGCAGTATCCATTAGTTCTGACTTTTCAAGTAAGGTGATCACATGAAGAAATCCAGAACCTATCTGGTCAGACAACACCAATCATCTCTAAGTGGATAGAAGGCAATAGCATCTTAAAGGCATGTAGTCCTGCCTAATGCAAAAAGTAAATGGATGTTTTAAAAAATATTAAAAAAAAATAATTTTGGGATGAAAGAAGACATTACTGTTCTTTTACTCAAACTTAAAATTGGGTCAAAGAACTAGGGTAACCACAATCATAGCTAAAACACTAGCCAGACCCTTGACAAGACCTACCTGAGGCATGAAGGGGGGTTCTTTTGGTTACATTGTCTTTCACTAAGATGGATGCACCCTGATTGATAAGTGCTTCCACACATTCCGTGTGTCCCTTAAAGGCAGCCAGGTCCAGAGCAGTGCGGCCTTTCTCGTCCCTGATGTCCAGGTCTACCAGTGACTGCAGAAGGACTTCCAAGGCTTGATGGTGCCCATTATAGGCCTGCAAAGAAGAAACCAACAACTCAAATGTTCACTGATCTCAAATCCCACAACAATCTCCAAAGTCACAGAGACCATTCCAAAGAGCACAGCACATAGAGGCTTTGTAGTCCCTTGGGATCATTTTTGAAACAGAAGGCAAAACAGAGTTAGACTGAAAAATTAGAATTCACACATCTCACAGTTTTATATGAATTTCTTCATACTCTTTCTCTTAGGACAAATAATTTGCCCCAGGGCACTAAACATATTAATGTTTTCTTACATCTATCAATGTAATAAGGAGCTCTGGTAGCATAGTGGCTAAGACACTTGCCTGCTAACCAGACGGCTGGCGGTTCAAACCCACCAGCCACTCCTCGGAAGGAAGGTTGGGCAATCCTACTTCTGTAGTGATACTGCCTCGGAAACCCAAGGAGGGGTCGCTATGAGTCAGGGCTGACTTGACGGCACATAACAACAACAACATCAATGTAATACAGATGAATAGCTGATGAATTAATATATTCTCTCATCTATCAGTCCTAAACATATTGACATAATTTAGCTTTCCTCCCTCCCTCCCCCCAGGAGACTATTCTGTTAACACAACTGGAGGAATACATTACTAAGGACATTGTGGACTCTGGGATTCAACAGAAGCATACAGCCTTTGGTTACAGTCCAATACCTTACTAATTTCTGACCATGTGACTTTGGGGAACTTTCTTAATTTCACTTAGAGTTTGTTTCCTCATCTGTAAAATGAGAGTAATAAAAGCTGCCTCCCAGGGTTGCTATGAAGATGAAAAGAGATGAGATTGAACAGGGCTTTCATAACATCTTACACAGTTGATGCTTCCTTCTCACTCTTTTATTCCTTCCTTTGACTATAATGAAAACATAGACATAATGACAGAAATATATTCCATGTACCAGCACCCTGATCACACCTATTATTATGCCCAGTGAGCCCTGGTGGTACAGTGGTTAAAGCACTTGGCTGCTAACCAAACGTTGGCAGTTCTGCACCAGCTGCACTGTGGGAGAAAGATGAGGCAGTCTGCTTCCATACTTACAGCCTTGAAAACCCTATGGGGCAGTTCTACTCAGTTCTATAGGGTCACTATGAGTTGGAATTGACTTGATGGCAGTGGATTTGGTTTTCCAATTTATACCGTGCCAAGGTTAAGAGGCCTCATACTAAAAAAAAAAAAAAAAAAACCCACTAAAAATCTGAGAGATAATTTTTATTGAGCATATAAGATGTTTTTAAAGGTATACATACACATATATACACACACACACACACAGGCAAAGAACATTGAAAATAAAAGGGGGCAAGGCTACCCAAAATGAAAAAAAGGAGTGGTGAAGGGAGGTAAAAGAGGAGATAGAGAGGAAAAAAAGAGGGGGTCTGTCCCCAGGGTCTTCAGCAACCAAGTCCTATCTTATGTCACCTGTATTGTTTTTGCTTTTCTATCTGCAGCTATTACTCAAAACAAAAGTTATTCGTAGAATGTGTCCGCTGAGAAGAGATAACCTTTTGCTAATTCACACAGAGGTCCATCAGGTGTCTTTGCAGAAAAATATCTGTACACCTCCCTCCTGTAATTCCACAAAGGTGAGGTAGAGCTGAACACAACTTCTAAGCCATCATCATCTCTACTCTTTCTTTAAAATATACCCAGAAGTTATCCACTTCACACTAAACCCCATACTACCATCAACTTTTTTGCCAGGATTACAATAAAAGTCTCGCTTCCCCTCTTTGTTCCCCTATAATCATTATTGATACAGCTTCCAGATGAAATCTTTTAAAATCTAAGAGGGATCATGTCACCCCTTGCTTAAAACTAGACTCTGGCTGCTGCCCTCATTGACAATAAAATCCAAAACTCCTTTCTGGGACCAGCCAGGCCCTTCGGATCTGGCTTCCCACTGCACTCACTCTGTTCCAGCCACATTGTTCCCTACAGCTCCTTGAACCACACATTCTCTTCTCTGGCCAATGCATCTATACTTTCTATTTCCTCTGTGTGCAAAGCTCTTCCCCCTAGATAGCCACATGGCTCTCCCACTACTTACGTTCAAATATCACCTTTACAAGAGGGCTTCTCAGAACAGCCTATATATAAAATAACTCTACACCCTCCACCTTACACACACTCCCAGACACTCTCCACCTCACTTATCCTGCTTTACTTGTCTTCAAAGCACTTGTCACCACCTAATATTTGTTAACATATTTGTTGATTTGTTTATTGTCTATGACTGATAGGCCTTTGTGTATGTTGTTCATTGCTGTATCCTAGAATCATGCCTGGCACACAGTACACACTCCACAAAGATTTGATAAATGAATGAAATATAATTGTTATTGTTATTACTTATTAGGACTGATAGTAAAAATATATTTTTAAAACAGCAACTATTTCTTGAGTGCTTTGTATGTGCTGGGCTCTGTGCTCAACACTCCCTAGCATCCCAATTAATCTTTGTAAACATCTTCTCTTTACAGATGAAGAAACTAAAACAAGTAATGTTTATTAACTTGGCAAAGATCACTTAGTTAATAAACGACAAACTAAGGATTTAAAACCCAGAATCTGTGAACACTAAACTCCATACTTTTAGGCACTGTCTTAACAATTACTTGTTGTAGTTCTATTTAATTAACTTTCAGAGAAAATATTTTTTTGTGTCTACTTGTAATGGCACAGAGAGTTGAATAGCAAATACTGAATCAGAAACCTAAACCTTCTATGGAAGGTTTTGCTGTTGTTTTGGGGTACCATCAAGTCAGCATTAGTGGTATACTCACTGCCATTGAGTCATATCCAACATAGCGACCCCTCCTTGAGTTTCCAAGGCAGTAGCTCTACTGAAGCAGATTGCCCAACCATCCTTCCGAGGAGTGGCTGGCAGGTTTGAACAGCCGCCTTCTGGATAGTAGTCAAATGCCTTAGGCACTTAGCCACCAGAGCTCCTCATTGGTGGTACAGTGGTGATCACAGCAGCCTTTCAAGCCAATTCCGACCCACAGCCACCTCACGTAACAGAGTAGGAAGCAGATCTCTAGGTCTTTCTCCCACAGAGTGGCTGGATGGGTTCAAACCACCAATGTTTTGGTTAACAGTCGAACACTTAGCCATTGTGCCACCAGCACTTCTTATGGATGGCTTAACATAGAAGTTCTTCAACAGTCAGTTCTACTCTATCCTATAAGGTATCTATGAGTTGGAATAGAGTTGACATTATTGTTTTTTGGTTTTTATTGTTATCTAAATACTGTAGCAATAGCTAAGTTTTTTGATCACTTGCTGGTGCCAGGCAGTAACTTGTGTATACACTGGACATACATCCCTGAATTTAAATCTCACAACAACCCATGGCTGGGCCATTATTGTTCCGTTATTCTCACTGTACCAATGAGGAGAAGAAAGAGCAAAGATGTTCACTCACAGCTACACAGCCTTATGTGGTGGGGCTGGAATTCAAAAGCTCACCAATCAGACCCAATTCATCTTGAGAGCATTTCTTTTGAGGTAGTAATTGCCTCAGAGGACAATTGTGCTTTGTTTTGTTTTGTTTTCTGAGCTACCTGGAGTCTTTATTAGAACAATCAATCATCATTTTCCTTTGGACCTACAATTTTTCTGTCTATGCTGCAGCTACTTTGTGGGTGATAAATGAATGTGTGTACATACACAGGCATGTGTGTATGGGTATGTTTGTGCACACGGCTCAGTAAGGATATGTGTGTGTGTGTGTGTGTGTGTGTGTGAAGGATAAGTCAGAATTTTCTTATTTTGTGTGAAAATCTCTTTTCCACAGATTTCCTAAGGTTTAAACATGGTTTACTGTTTAAAAACTACTGAATTATATATAGTTTGAATGAAATGTTATATTACAAATAAAATAATTATTAAGTGTTATATAAAAGTTATATTAAATTTTGGTCAGATGAATATTTGTAAGTAAAAAATATATGCATTTCTGAACCTATGCTCCTATGGAAAGGGCACAACATAGCCCTAAGGGATATATTTTTAACTTTTTATTATTGGAAATTTCAAACATCTATAAAGAAGAGAGGAGAGGATCATGCATTCCCATTTACCCATCACCCAGCTTCGGCCATTACTGACTTAGGCCATAGGTGATATGAACCTTGGGAATACCCATCTCCTGTAAAGGGCTGTGGTAACAGGAAGCATTTACATCAAGGTGTGAATCAGTCATTTGCATTTTACTCTGGGTCTGAGTTTGTAGCTTATTTGAAAATTGACTTTGCACAAGAGTTTCCCATATTTTAAATTGTAATGGTAGTAACTGATTCAGCTTATGTAGAAATCTAGACTCCACACCAAAGGGAAATGAGCCCACATAGATAGCAGCAGGTTTTACTTGGTTGCTACTTGCAAATGCTAAGTCCATAGTGCCAGTGACTATGATGACAAGGTGAGTAAACATTTCTATTTCTGTCAATATGACCTACCAAAAAAGAAAAAAAAAAAAAAAACTTACTGCTGTCAAGTTGATTTGGACTCATAGCTAGCCCTCCTGGGGTTTTTGAGGTGGTATCTCTATGGAAGTGGATTGTTCAATCTTCCTTCCAAGGAGTGGCTAGTGGGTCAATTTGACTTAGCCAAGAAAAACGGAATCAGCAATTTATAAATTGCATACATATGTATGTGCTTACATATATACCAAGCACAATGGCTAACATACTCAGATTTAATAAAGAGGAAAACACAGTGGGGAAGAGAAATGTACATTGGAAAGAAGCCACTGTGAAGGAGTTAGCACTGTCCAGACAGCAGAATTGTATCACAGGGCACTTAAGTGAGGTGCTGACCCAGGAACTCCCCCTGTAAAAGAACACACTTGGCATTTCTCAAGCTGAAAGAACTGAAGAAAAAATTCAAGCCTTGAGTTGCAATACTGAAAGATTCTATGGGCAATATACTGAATAACACAGGAAGCATCAAGAGAAGATGGAAGGAATACAGAGAGTCACTGTACCAAAAAGAATTGGTTGCTGTTCATCCATTTCAGGAGGGAGCATATGATCAAGAACCAGCGGTACTGAAGGAAGAAGCTGAAGCTGCACTGAAGGAATTGGTGAAAAACAAGGCTCCAGGAATTGATGGAATACCTATTGAGATGTTTCAACAAATGGATGCTGCACTGGAGGCACTCACTCATCTATGACAAGAAATTAGGAAGATATCTATCTGGCCAACTGACTGCAAGAAATTCATATTGGTACCCATTCCAAAGAAAGGTGATCCCACAGGATGTGGAAATTATAGAACAATATCATTAATATCACATGCAAGTAAAATCTTGCTGAAGACAATTCTAAAATTATTATAGCAGTATATTGACAGGGAACTTCCAGAAATGCAAGCTGGATTCAGAAAAGGATGTGGAATGAGGGATATCATTGCTGATGTCAGATAGATTTGGGCTGGAAGCATAAGAATAACAGAAAGATGTTTACTAATGTTTTATTCACTATACAAAAGCATCCGATCATATGGATCATAACAAACTATGGATAACATTGAAAAGAACAGGAATTCTAGAACACTTAATTGTACTCATGAGGAACCTGTGCATAGACTAGGAGGCTGTTCTTCAAACAGAACAAGGGGATACTGTATGGTTTAAAATCAGGAAGGGAGTGCATCAGGGTTGTATCCTTTCACCACATTTATTCAATCTGTATGCTGAGCAAATAATCCAAGAAGCCAGACTATATGAAGAAGAACGTGGCATCACGATGGGAGGAAGACTCATTAACAACTTGTGATATGCAGATGACACAACCTTGCTTGCTTAAAGTGAAGATGACTTGAAGCACTCACTGATGAAGATTAAAGACTACAGTCTTTAGTATGGATTACACCTCAACAAAAAGAAAACAAAAATCTTCACAACTGGACCAATAAGCAACATCACAATAAATGGAGAAAAGACTGAAGTTGTCAATGATTTCATATTGCTTAGTTCCAACACACCAATGGAAGCAACAGTCAGATGACATATTGCACTGGGCAAATCTGCTGCAAAAGATCTCTTTAAAGTGCTGAAAAGCAAAGATGTCTCCTTGAAGACTAAGGTGCACCTAACCCAAGCTATGTTGGTTTCAATCACTTTATATGCATGTGAAAGCTGGACAATGAATAAGGAAGACCAAAGAAGAGTTAATGCTTTTGAGTTGTGGTGCTGGTGAAGAATACTGAAAGGACCATGGACTGCCAGAAGAATGAACACATCTATCCTGGAAGAAGTGCAGCCAGAATGCTCCTTGAAAGCAAGAATGGCTAGACTTTATCTCACCTACTTTGGTCATGTTGTCAAAAGGTATCATTCCCTGAAGAAGGATATCACGCTTGGTAAAGTGGAGGGTCAGTGGAGAAGGGGAAGGCCTCAATGAGATGGACTGACACAGTGGCTGCAGCAACGGGCTCAGGTAGAGCAAGGACTGTGAGGCTGGTGCAGGACTGGCAGTGTTTCGTTCTGTTGTTCATAAGGTCACTATGCAATGGAACCGACTTGATGGCACCTAACAACAACAACACAAGATCCCTACATTTTCTCCTTTAAGCCTCACCACCAAAAAGAAATCTACTAGATGTGTGAAAGGTGAAGAGGATTAATATTAAAATAAAATGGAATAAACCCTGCTGGTAATTTGGAAAACTTTAGAATTCCAATCCATGCTTCTTCTATACTAGGCACTTGAAAATTCTCTTACAAGGCAGAATGGTTGAAAGCCCAGACTGATATACAGAATTCCTTCTTATTCCTCACTTTAATATAACTCAGGGAGCTTGAATCTTAGTATGCATAACATTATTGTATAGGACCAAAAACATAAAACTATGCACAGTAAACTTTAAAAGTAATTTAAGGGGAATTACAAAGATAATTTTGATTATATTAGAATTTTCCTTTGCCTCCACATTTTAGAACTTAACCCTGGAAACTAACTACCATATAATATATATAGCATTTCATTTTATGGTTAAATGCAGGATGCTGTTTTAGGAAGTTCTTGAAGTTTCTACAATCCAGAATCAAAATTGTCTGAAAAAGACTCAAGTAGACAGAAAGATAAGAAGATTTTTTTTCTCATGTCAGCAGTATATGATGAAAACTGTCCTACTTATTTTTGTATTACCATCCTAAATCAGGTGTTTCATAGTTTCTAAAATAATTAAGGGAAGAAATAATTATACAAAACAACCAATATACCAGTTCAAAGAGCATGTAATGTTTTGGCTTTCGATAGACAGTCGAATTCAAGTTTTACTTGAGATATCAATCAAACCCTTAAAATTACTTTTTTTTTTTTTTTAGGATTTGGGTAAAGATTTACAGAGTAAATTCACTTTTCATACAGCAGTTCACATATACTTTGTCTCATGTCATTGACCAAAATTTACAATGCA
>NW_006921589.1:38261831-38283182 GCF_000298275.1 Orycteropus afer afer | reverse complement strand
TCATATGTTTGTTGGCCGCTTGAATATCCTCCTTGGTGAAGTGTCTATTCATGTCTTCTGCCCATTTTTTAATTGGATTGTTTGTCTTTTTGTTACTGAGGTGTTGGAGTGTTCTATAAATTTTAGAGATAAGTCCCTTGTCAGATATGTTATTACGAAATATAAAATTACTTTTAAGAATATCTTTTTAATAAATATATCTCATTAAGTACCTTGAATATTTCTTAAACATGATTCGTTGCTTTGAACTGCTTTAGAGAGGTACCAAGGGCAAAGAGAAAGAACTTGGGATCTCAACAGAATCCATGGAAACAATGGGTCCATGTGGAAATCTTGACAGCTGGAGCCTGGCATTTGCATAGCCTTGTTTCTTAATTCAATTTTTTTCAAGTGGATGAAATGCTTATGAAATTCATTGGGCCGATAACCCTGGAGACTTGAATCATTCAGCCAGGAAATAGTAACTCAAGGCAGGTCAGGTTTCTTGCAGCAGCCAAGGTTTGGGGGCATCTGGTTCTATTTCATTGCTAGAATGCTTCCACCTAAGAAATTATGTGTCTGGGCTTTTATCAAGTTAATTGCTACAGAGTCCCCTGGAGATGATGAGCATTCTTGTGGGCTTCTTGAGGCAAATAATAATTTTTAAGAAAGTGTTACCATTTAGAGCAAAAGGATAAAATAATTTTAGAACTAACCCACTGTTACCATCCTGCTTAAGGTCATCATCATCATCTCTTCCATGGATGCCTTGCTTCTGGGTTTGTTGCCTTACAATTTAAACTCAACACAGAAACTAGAGTAACCCTTTTAAAATTGAAGTCATATCAAGACATTCTTCTCTTCAAACCTCTCTGAACTGTTGCTTGTTTTGCTCAGAGTAAAAGCGAAAGTTCTTACAATGGCCTCAGAGACCCTACATTACTTGTGGCAGCCCCTGTCCTGCAACATGCCAGGCTTCCTTCCCAAGAACTACCCCATCCAGCCACAATGGTCTCCTTGCTGTTCCAGGAATATGCCAAACACACTTTTACTGCAGGGAATTTGCAGTTCTGCCCATAATACTCTTCCATCAGATGTCAACACGGGTAGCTCTTAAGATTTCTCTGTTCAAATGTGAGTTCTAGAAAATAGCACCCCATCTGCAACCTCAATACTCTCTATCCCACTGATGCCATTTCATTTTCTCTGTAGCACTTGCAGCACTCATGCCAAACAGGCAAAGAGGCCACATATTCTGAGCTCCTCTAACCATACAAGATGAAGACAGAATCACTATCAGCAGTCCAAGGCCTATTCCTGTGAGGCCAGACATGCTGCCTCCCTCCATCCCTTTCACCAACCATGATACCAACTGTCACTCCCACGGCACTCACTACCTCTCTACTGGGCTCGACAATTCATTGCAGTGGCTACACAGAACTCACAGACACCACTCACATATTATGGGTTTATTAGGGATGCAACAGGCTACAATTCAAGTTCAGGAACATGCTCAGTCTCTCTCAGTCGGCCGCCTTTCAGCTGACAGTCTCTCTCAGTCTTTCTCTGTAGCACATCTCTCTCTCTCAGCAGTTTGTGTCTCTTTATCTCTCTCAGTAGTGTGTGTCTCTCATGTCTCTCTCTCTCTGAGCAGCATGTCTCTCTCATATCTCTCAGCAGCGTGTTTCTCTTAGCCGGCAGTCAGAGAGACTCCTCCTGTCTCTAGGAGGGCTCCTTTTGAGCCTGGCAGAGTGGCCAAAACCAATGAATCCCAATATCAGAGTTCTACACACCTGAGAGAGTGTGAACTTCCCAGAAGATTGCTTCATACTACTCTTAACAAGGTGGATAACTTGATCACGAGCTACTCAGTTGCTCATGGCAAATTCTACCACGGAGTTTACAAAGAATATGGCCAGAAAACCCAAGCTATGTAATTTACTACACTGCAATTCATCACTATCTGACAGGCTATGTATTTACTGGCCTATCATCTGTCACCCAGACTGGAATCTCCACAAGGGCAGAGGCTGGGTGGTGTTTGCAGTCAGTAATCATGAGGGTGATGCTAGCTGATTGCACATATGTGCCAGGCAGTGTCATAAGTGCTTTACATGCATTGATTCATGTTATCCTCACAGTGGACCTATGATAGAGGTACTGCTATTTCCCTCATATTATGGATGGGAACACTGAGACACAAGAAGTTAGGTATTTGGCCAAGTTAACACAATGAACAAGTGAATAAATTAACAAACTGGAAAAGGACTTTAGAATTCTTATCTCACTCACTTCATTCAATTTCCAGGTAGGAAAATCATGTCCCAGTGAGTTGCTAAAGAGCAGAGTGGTGTCTAGGACCACTCTCTGTGTCCTTCCTATACCCCTGCCAGCTGCAGAACTATGAAAGTCCAACTCTTTGCATCTTTGCAATGACATAATTCCACTCTTCTTTATTTGACTGGAATCCACAGAGTTTAGCAGTGTGTCTGGCACACAGTAAGCACTCAGCAAATAATTTTAAAAAAAAGAATAAAAGATGATAGAATTTTTGGATACCATCAAAGTGGCTGCTCAAATTAAGAGCAGGCTTGGCAAAGCAATCAACCCAATTTTCAAAAGGCATGAGAATTCTTAGATAATCCTCCAACTAGGCCTCTCTAGAGGCAGCTAGTACTATGTTTGTGAATCCTCAGCTTTGGGGGATACTTCCCCAGGCACAGCAGATGGTTGAGCAGGAATTCTGGGGAGCAACTTTCAGAGCAACCTGTACTGAGAATCAAGTGGTTTTATAAATATAGTTATCCCACTATCTATCTACTCTTATCTCTCTAAACCCATCTCCAGGAGCAGATCTTGATGCACATTTTAGCCTAATTTCACTGTACTGAAAATGTGTGTTTGTGTGTGTGTTTTAGTGGTTGTGTCTTATGGTATGTTGATGAATATATCAGAAGGTGTGGGAGTAGAGTGTCAATAGGTATGTTGGCAATTTTGTGGTGAGACAGGTAATGAAGAGAGCTTCACAGAGTATGATTAGTTATAGATATTCCTGACTCTTGTAGGATTGCTTTGCCCCACTCACACATATGTAAGCCTATTAATAAAACATCCCTCTCTTTCCAAAAGTCTCCATCTCTATTTTCATCAGAAAGATACTGAAGAAGTACTTATTTATGCATCGTATTAAGTGAAATGTCATAATGACCAGTTAAACATAGTGACCCAGCCCCTTCCTATTCTTCCAGGGTCTTGTCTCTGGGTTTCATTAGGCAAAGAAGCATCCCAACACCATCTTTGTGGCCCTGGACTTAGTGTTCACAATTCAGTGGCACCTTGGGCAGGTGAGCTGGCTGTTGCTGAGTATGGCTACCCATTAGCAAGGTACTGGGGAAACACTTGCTGATCACCAACTGTTAGTAGGACACTCCACGAGGCAGAATGGTAGGTTGGCTTCCTAGCTCAGGCACCCCCTTGAAGAGTTTAAGGATCATCACTCTGAGCTGATGCATTTTCCTTCAATTAGTGGGATATGGAGAAGAAGCTTTACTGGTGATTGAATAAATTTGTTTCTCTCCCTCTCAAATCTCACTCAGTGTAAGAATCAGAGCCTACGGCCTCCTCTGAGACCCCCATTGGAAGGCCAGGCAGAAAGAGCACAGTCAAAATTATACATGTGTTTATTTTACTCTTCCAAGTTTGAACTTAAAGATCTTAGCAAGTTTTCAAATATAGCATTAAATTATCTGTAGGTATGACCCCCAAACTACCTTTTGCATTGTTATCCATAATCAATTCTCTTAACTACAATGTTTTCTTTGCATTTCCTCAGCCACTGAACTACTAATGAATAATAATTCTTAAAATTGTTAATTTTTTTAACAATAATTTATTAAGCACACTGTACATTTCAGCAGCATTGGGTGCTGCTGGCCCACAGATGCCTTGCTTTTAAAAATGTTTTCTCTAATTGTAATGCTTTACCTATGCACACTACTAGGGTAGTGAAGCAATAAAGTGCAGTGATTACTAGAGAGAAAGGGAAGATCAATCTGAAATCATATACAAAGCTCTCTAAGATCTTGATGCTCTGATTATAGGAAGATGAGACTTGGGGCTCACCCTCTACTTCTCCCCAGTCTCTCCCTTCTGTTTAGAACTTTTCCTCTGACCACGGTTGGGAGGTCTTTCTAGTGTGCATTGCATTAACTCATTGGATCAGGACTGAAATCACCATCCTATGCCTTTATATACATTATCTCTTTTCATTTGCCCTTATTTTACAGATGGGAAAGCTGAGGTTCAGAAAGGGTTAATAACATCCTTAAAGTCACCAGCAGGTAAAGCTGGGATTACCTGTGATTTTAACCATATACTGCTTCCATTATTGCTTATTACTGCAATGCTATGCTTACATTTTAAGTGCAGAATAGTTTTAGAATTTTATTTATTTATTTACTTAGGTAACATGTGAAGCTACCCATGGCATTTCACTTACAGCTAAGTGAAGTGGACTCTTGGTAGCACCAGAATCTGACTCTTCAAAACCATTGTTGGTTCTTTCCAAAAGCTGTGGAAACAGAAAGAAAACAATGGTATGTAAACCTGTTTGCAAAGTGCAAAAAGAATCTTACTTTCTAGATACTTATACTGGCATAAATGAGAAAGGAAACTTCAGAAACTTAAGAAATTATGCAGCTTATCAACAATATAAAAAATCTGATGCCACATATCTAAAACACATATGCTGACCAAATATTTAAACTTCTAGACCATGTCGACATTTGCTAGTCAAATAAAAGCTTTCACAATTGAAAAGATGCTCAGTTTCACCACTCCTCACACACACAAAATTTATATGAAATCCATATTTCACCTATGCAGATTGGTAATAGTGAGTAATGTATCAGCAAAATCTTTTAAATGGTATTTAAAACCCTGAAATTGGACGAGATGACCAAATAGTAAACGCCGACAAAGAAGAGAAGGCGTCCCAGGACAGTCCTGGGAACTCAACATCAAAAGTGGGAGAAATTAGGAGTAACCAGAAAAGGACAGAAATAGCAAGTCAACTAGAAGGAAAACCCTGATAGTGTGAGATTCTAGAAACCAGGCAAAGAAAGAGTTTCAAGGAAAGAGTGAGCAGCTACGTCAAAGGTTCTGATAAAAACTAAAATCAATGCCGTTAACTCTATTCTGACTCATAGTGGCCCTATAGGACAGAATAGAACTGCCCCATAGGGTTTCCTAGGCTGTAAATCATTTCAGAAGCTGACTGACACATTTTTCTCCTGCAGAGAGGATGGTGGCTTCAAACTGCTGAACCTTCTTTTGGTTAGCAGCTGAGAATTAAACCACTCTGCCACCAGTGCTCAGTCAGCTAAAATGAAGTCTGAGAATTGACCACTGGGTTTACCAATACAGAGGCTGCTACCAGTGACTCTGATAGGAGCTCTGGTGGCATAGTGCCTAAGGCATGTGACTGCTAACCAGAAGGCTGGAGTTTCAAACCCACCAGCCACTCCTTGGAAGGAAGATGGGGCAATCTACTTCTGTAGTGATACTGCCTTGGAAACCCAAGGAGGGGTTGCTATGAGTCGGATCTGACTCGACGGCAGTGAGTTTGGTTTTTTTTGGAGTGACTCTAATAAAAACAGGTTATCAAAACATTGTTTATATGGTGTGGGGGAAAAAAAACAGCAATAGAGATAGGCTAAATAAATGGTTGTGCTATATATTACTCCTTAAGATAAAACGTCCCTCTTTATCTAGCCTTAAAGTTCTTCTTTGTATAGTGATGCATCCAAAAGAAACACAAGTCCAACTCCAAAAGTCTTAATGTTGGTGAACATGGTAAGAGTCACATTCACTTCAATCTTTTGACTGGTGGTCTTGCGCTGTCCTATATTGCAGAGGGTAGAGTCAGATTCTGCTCAATGGCAGTGAGTTTTTTTGTTTTTGTTTAGACAGCTAAAAGCTATACTTCCTAGACCCCCTTGAGCTAGGGTTCCAGGTGTGATTTAGATTCTGTCAATTAGATGCATTCACATGAAATCTGGAAGACATGTCTCTGTGACTTCCGATGGCAAGCATAGTTGTGGAGACTTTGTCTTTTAGCTTCCAGTGTCTGGGTCACTAGTTTAAAGAACAGGGAGGCAAGACACACCGGCATAGTGTGGTGTGGATTGAGCACATGCTGGATGGCTCTAGGGCCAACAGTAGTAGCAGTGACAATTCTGTTCCTGTATGTCACATAGGGTGATGTGCTTCCGGAGTAAGCCTTTCTAAGGCCTCTTTCTAACTCCCTGTCATGCCAATTATGGGAAGCAGCAGCTTCTCTGGCTGCTCAGTTCTATAGATCAAGGTTATTTCTGGGGGACCAGCCTAGACTCCCCTCTCCTAGACCTTCCAACAATCTTGTACACACCAATTATTTTCTTGAGTCAAATCTTTCAACAATATTTTAAAATGGCTAGTGTGGTTTGACTCGATGGCACATAACAACAACAGTGTGATTTTCATCTCCTGCAAATGAACCCTGACTGATTCAAAAGATAATGTAGATTTAGATATAAATTTTATATAAGTTTTTTCAACGGAAGTAGTAAGGGAAAATTACATCATCCTTATGAAAAGTATTATTAAATATACTAGAAAGCAAAACTTCACAAAAATTCACTTCTCTCCTTTTTTCTTGCTGAAACTCCCAAACTTCTCAAGCAGAAAAACATGTTTTAAAGCCATACATGTGAAACACCATTTTTATTTTTTTAAAAATCCTATACTGACATGAATAAATATGCAGAAAAATACATAGAAATAGCTGTTCTAAAATGTTTAGCCAATAATCTAAAAGAAAGACTATAGATTATTTTTATTCTTTTATAATCAGAAAAACACTAAAGCTATTTCTATGTTAGAGTAAAGCTATTAACCTTCCTTTTCATTTTATAAAGTGATTCACACAACACTGCCTGCCCTGACAGATCCAAAACTTGTTTCTAGTCAACGCATGTGGAACAAAATACTATAACAGGATTTTTTTGTAAATCCAATGACAGTGTAAAATTCCCTGTCTAAAAGCATGCAATCTCAAATTTGTAAATAATAAAACACAAGTAATTATACTGAAAGCATGAGATATTTTATATTTGTTTCTTATTAGTGTGAAATAGAATATGGATCTTAAACATTCTATGATATGTTAGAATGAGAGTAAATTTAATTTTAACTTCAAACCAAATAACTTTAAAACCAATCTCTCTTACACAAATAAAAGAAGCTTAAACTGCTTGATAAGGTTTGAAAACAGCTGTCTTTTGCTTTGTTTTGCAACATTATCACCTGCAAGACTTCCTGGAATTGACTGTGTGTACCAACTCCAAATCCTGTCCTAGAATGAACTTTTAATCAAAGGAACACAGAATCATTTCCACCACTATGACAAACATGATGGACAGGGAAAAGAAGACAATATACACTTCAGAGTCACGAATTAGACACATTGCCAGACAATTTATTATGGAATAAGATTTTTTCCATATACATACTTTGATTATTCTAAAAGCATGTGATACTTTACTTCAATCATCCATCAAATATTTTCTGAGTGTCCCCTATGGGCAGGACACTGGGTTAGGCACTAAGATTCAACCATGAGGAAGGCAGATATGGTTACTGATCTGATAGAGGTTACAGTCTATGGGGAACCCATAGAAGTTAACAGATAATTAAAATAATGAGACAAATGCTAGGATAGAGAACTGTGAGATACTATAGGAACACTAGAAAGGTACCTGACATAAACCTGAGGGTCAGAGAAGACTCTTTTATGAAGTAATGACTAGCCTTGAAACCTGGACGATAGGAATCAACCAAGCAAAGAGAGAAGTGGAGAATGTTTCCAGAAAGAAGGATGAGAATATAAGAACAATGAGTACAGCAAATGTAAAAACCTGCAAGAAGTTCAATAAGTCTAAGGTAGTAAGTAGGAAGGTCCCTGGTTGATGCAAACAGTTTGTGCTCAGCTGCTAACTGAAAGGTTGGTGGTTTATATGCACCCAGCATCATAATAGAAGAAAGGCCCAGTGGTCCGCTTACAAAAGGTCAGTCTTCAAAGCTCTATGGATCACAATTCTATTCCTCAACATATGAGGTTGCCATGATTCAGAATTCACCCAATGGCAACTGGTTCCATAAAATAACATAAGATATGGAGTTCAGATCTACTCTAACACACATGTGCTTGCCAGCAGTTGGAATCAATTTGATAATGGGTTATGTGTAGCAATGAGGAAGTGCAGTGTAGTAAATTACTTAGTATAGCTTTTCTACCCATAAGTCATTGTAAACTCAGTGGTGGAATGAGCAACTGAGGAGCTGATTGTAAATGTTATCCACGTGGAGTGTTTCTGTTGGGTGTGGCACAATACAATGTTCTGGGAGGTGCCCACTTTCTCTCAGGTGCTTAGAGCTCTGATGCTATGATTGGCTAGTTTGACCACCCTGCCGGGCTCAAAAGGAGGCCTCCTGGAAGCAGAACTCTCTCTGACTGCTGGTGGAGGAAGATGTGCTGCTGAAAAGAGACACGCGCCCCTGAAAGAGACACGTGCTGCTGGGAAAGAGACGCGAGAGACACGCATTGCTGAGTGAGACACTGAGGGACCAGCACTGCTGGGAAAGAGACTGTGAGAGACTGTTGGCTGAGGGACGTTGGGCTGGGAGAGAGACTGAGCGTTCTTCCTGAATTTGAGTTGTAGCCTGGTGCTTCCCTAATAAACCCCATAATCTGTGAGTTCTGTGTGGCCACTGCAGTGAATTATCGAACCCAGGAGAGAGATGGTGGGTGCTTTGGGAGGAACGGTTGGTGAAAGGGCTAGAGGGAGGCAGCATGTCTGGCCTTGCAGTAATAGGCCTTGGGTTACTGCTGGTAATCCTGCCTTCCCCTTGTAGGGTTAGAGGAAGTCAGAACATGTGGCCTCCTTGCCCTTTTTGCAGGAAGGAATGAGGAGCAATAATGCTGGAAATGTAACACAAGATAGATTAAGTATAAAACCAAACTCATTGCTGTTGAGTCGAACCCAACTCATAGTGACTCCTCCTTGGGTTTCTGAGGCAGTATCACTACGGAAGTAGATTGCCCAATCTTCCTTCCAAGAAGTGGCTGGTGGGTTTGAATTGCCAGTCTTCTGGTTAGCAGTCAAATGCCTTAGGAACTATGGCATAGGGTGATCATATAATTATGATCTAGGACATTTTTGAGAGTGATAATTGCACTGGAACAGAAGTTGCAAACCAGGACATTAAATCAGGATGCATAATCACCATAATTATTCAGAACCATCAGAGTACTTTAAGCAAGATAGAGAGGTAAGATCAAATACGTATATTTCACAGAAGTAATTCTTGATGCCTTCTGGAAAATGGACTGCAGTGTTGCTGACCATGGGGGCTACATCCCCAGAAGCAGGGAGAGCAGTTAGGAGATTCAACTGTGAGATTTCTAAATTGTAGCTATGAAGTCAATGATAACTAAGAGTGGCTTGAACTGCAGAAGAGATAATGGAAATGGAAGAAAGTGGATGTATCTAAGAGATTCATTCACTCCTTTATTCATCTAGTTAATCAATTTGTTGAGCACTATGGCAGATACTAAGGCACTCTGGTGGTGTAGTGATTAAGGCATTTGGCTGCTAACCAAAAGGTCAGTGGTTTGAACCCAATAGCCACTTCGTGGAAGAAAGATGAGGCAGTCTGCTTCCATAAAGATTTATAGCCTTGGAAATCCAATGGAAGTTGCTATAAGTCAGAATCAACTTTGGTTTTTGGTAGGTGCTAAGACGATCTTGTGGTAATCAGCTGCTAACTGAAAGATTGGTGGTTCAAACCCATCAGCTACTCTAAGGAGAAAAGATGTAGCAGTCTGCTTTAGTAAAGATTTACAGTCTAGGAAACCCTATGGGGATTTCCACTCTGTCCTATAGGGTTGCCATGAGTCAGAACTGACTTGACGGCAATGTATTTTGGTGCTAGTTACTAAGATTACAACTCTATGGTCCTAGCCCACACAGTGCTTATAGTCTAGAAGGTATATTGGACACAGGAAAGGGTAGAGTCACAAATGACACTCAGTTTTCTAGCTTCAATAACAGGGTAGATGGTGATTCCTACCTTAAGATAAGAACCAAAGGAGAAGAAAGATCATGGGAGAAAATGATGAGTTGGGTTTGGTCTGACTTGTTGCTGAGACATTCAATGGGAGAAGTCCAGTGGACAGCTAGGTATAACATTTGAAACTAGGAAGAGAGATCTGGGCTAGAGTTAGGGATCTGGGAATCATCAGCAATGGCTGACACTGTGGATTAGACTGTCCAGGGAGAATGTGTAGTGAGAAAAGGGAGAGGGGCCTGGGACATAACCCTCAGGAACCCCAATATTTAAGAATGGGAAGAAGAAGAGTATCTGCAATGGAGACTTAAGAATGGACAGAAAGGTAGGGAAAAAACAAGAATGTGAGATGACGGTGATGGTGTGCTGCTGCTCTGATGATGGTGGCAGTGATGATGGCCACAATGGTGCCAGTGGTAGTGGTGACAAATAATAGTGATGAAGAGTTTCATTAATAACAGCCAACAGTAACCAATCATTTGCTATGAGCCAAGCACTAATGTAAGTGCCCTACCTACATCATCTCAATCAATCCTGAAGTAATCTATTAAGTAACTAGCTCAGTTCACACAGCCAGTAAATGACAGATCAGGGAATTAAAAGCAAGTCTAATTCAAAACTCATGCTTTTAATCCCATACAACAAAGCCTTCCCGTCAATGGGCCAGGTGAAACCTTTCACCTATTTTCACAAAAAGCAGCAGGGATGGTGGCAGAAAACAAGATTTATTTATTTATTTTTTAAAGTAATGTGGGTCTTTTTAAGTCTCTAACTTCAACAACTTCCTCCTTTGATGTTTGAGATTTTCTTCTTCTTTTTTGAAGGAGTGGTAATTACTCATCTTAATTACACAGCTATCAATGGAGATGTTCATTGGCATCTAACTCCTCTAAGTAGTCCCCTTGCTTTAGTGAGTCATCTTTGTTAGTTAAGGAGACAACATAAAAAAGGTGGAAGTCATTCAAAACTGGCATTAACATTTAGGATGAACTTTTCTTTCTAATTTAAGATCTGATTCTAAACATATCAAGTCTTGGGGAAGAAGGATGAGGCAGATAGATACTCAGCAGTAGTTCACTGCTCAGATACTCAATTCTGCAGAAAGATCTCAGAGGAGGCCTATGGGGTCCAGAGAGAAACAGAGAGTGAATTCCATGAGTCAATATGTTGTTGTCCTTGTTGTTGTTATGTGCCATTGAGTCGGACCCGACTCATAGAAACCCCTCCCTGGGTTTCCAAGGGCAGTATCACTGCGGAAGTAGATTGCCCAACCTTCCTTCCGAGGAGTGGCTAGTGGGTTTGAACCGCCAGCCTTCTGGTTAGCAGTCAAGTGCCTTAGGCACTATGCTACCAGAGCTCCCTGAGTCAATATAGGAACTCATAACTAAGCTTGTGGTCTGCAATATTACTGGAAAATATCATTGTGCTGCAGAAATCAACCTCAACCTACCCTGTCAAAATCAGAAATGGAATGGCTCTTTTGAAACACAGTTATAGCAAAGAAACACACTAAAGAAGCAGCATCGTAAAAAGCAATCAGTTCTTCACATGGAGCTTGTAGTTATAAACCAAAGGATACAATTTTACATGTATAATATAAAACAAATTTCTCTTTTTTAAGAATGCTTTAAATTAATATATCCACATGCTTATCATCAACATTTACACAATCTATCCATTCATACACAGCTTTCATACTGCACTGTACTCATAAACCCAAATGTGTATGTCTAATACCTCACCATAAGATTTCTATTGATACAATAAAATCTGCACTTACTTGAAGGAGTGACTTGGTCCTCTGCCTCCACAATATTAAAATGGCTGGTTTAATTAAATCTTTATCTGGAGTACTTAATCATATTCCTCATCATCTCCAAAATTCCAAAACTACTGCTGCTTTTTTTTTTTTAAATCAATTGAGCTATCAGTTATGAAATTTCTAAGTATAGTCCAGCAGTGCTTGGCCCCACTTCTCCCCTGTACCTTCTTCCTACTACCTTGTGTTTGTCAAGACTCTGTTTGGGTGAAAAAGCAAACAAGCAATCAAAAACCCAGAAGCCTTGTCATTAAAATCACTTCCAACCGCCTCTACCAAGTGCAGATGAGCTCCTAGTGTGGAAATGGAGAGAAAAGCAGGTAGGAGAATAAGCAGACTTTTCAGCTATTTGTAAAACATGAAAACTCTCTGGTTCACATGCAGGGTACGGTGGGGTGCTCTATAAATATTTTGTCCTGAGGAGATTTTGTATTTGCGGTCACAATAATTCATAAAACATTTTCTGAATCTGGGGGTAGTTTTCACATGATTGGAAGACTCAATGAGCATTTCAGTTCTTGGATATAAAAGCAGGAAAGGTAATAGAGGGCTAAGTTTAAGTCTTTTCTTCTCCAGAGTGAATTTCTGATGACAAAATCAAGAATAATTATGAACTCAATGGTAAGCTGACTGGCCCCTGTGTTAATAAAACTGTAACATTATCATCCAAATTTGTGAGGGAACACATAAATAGTAAACTTGAGCTGGAAACCCAAGCTTTATAAATAGTGCACACTGTGATTGGGTATTTGAAAACGTAGCAGGAAAATATTGAGGGGTCCCAAGAGACCTCAAGCTGACCTAAATCAGTTTTAAAATGTGCTACTTAAGAAAACAGAACAAGTATGGCTTGGACGGTAAAAACAGAAGTGTAGCTGATGGGTCTGTGAGGTAACTCTCAGTCTACTTGGTTCTGGTTAGACTGACTAAAGAACTACTTTCCACAAATTATTAGGGTTGGGAGCTAGAAAATCAATCAGAAAACACCCACAGGGACCAAGTAAAGGAGGTGCTCTGAAAAAAAAAATTAAAAAATAGATTTATTTATCATTTAGCGGTGAGGAATGAGAGAACATTTATGAGTCTTTAAGTCTGTGAAGGGTTGGAAGCAGGCCAAGGACCCTGGAAAATTGGCACCTCTGTCAGAAATTTGACTTCACATTCCATTTGTGCTCAAGAATGAAATGCTATTCGGGCAACCTTACAGCCACTCATGAGCCAACTGTGCAGTTGGCCTGATCCTGGCTCACTCCTGAGGGGGGTGGTGTCTGCAGGAATTCCAGACCATCCAATCTGTATCAATACCTTCATTCAGAGCATCCCAGGGGCCAGGTTTGAGCTCAGAAGACTCAATAGATCCTTTAGTTTCAGAACTGCTATGGTGTTCTAAGCCATAGTGCACCTCAGTGGACCTCTAGGCTTTCTGCATATTCACATAAAAATTCTTAGGCCTAGGTTCAACACCACCTAAAGGCACCTTAGGAGAAAGACCTGGAGATCTGCTTCTGGAAAATCAGGCATTGAAAACCCTCTGGAGCACAGTTCTACACTGACATACACGGAGTCATCACAAGTCAGAATCGACTCTTCGGTAACTGCTGTTGTTGTTGTTATGTGCCGTCCAGTCGGCCCCGACTCATAGCGACCCCTCCTTGGGTTTCCGAGGCGGTATCACTACAGTAGTAGATTGCCAAACATTCCTTCCGAGGAGTGGCTGGTGGGTTTGAACCGCCAGCCTTCTGGTTAGCAGTCAAGTGCCTTAGGCACTATGCTACTAGAGCTCCTCTTTGGTAACTGGTTAGCCCCAAATAACCAACTTCTCCATGATGGCACATCAGTTAATAGCAGTGACTCTCTCTCTCTCTCTCATGATTCTGCTCACAGACTTTCATAGCTATTAGAAGAAGCTGTGCTGCCTGAAATTGTTACTAACGACAATTATGGGGAACTAATGGTTTCTAGAAATACATGAATCTAATTTCTTGGTTTTCCTCCTCAATTCCACAAGTAAGGAACTATTAACTTTCTAATATTGTTTAAAGTTAAGGCCTATGCAACTCTAGAAAGGGATAACATATTCTAAGGAGGGTCCACCAGAAGCATAGCTAGATTAAATTCCCATTTCTCTTAGGAGCTGGTTTTGATTACTCTGCTTATCTCCTCCCTCCAGTGTGTATTCAGTTCCTGGTGATTTCCTTGCCAATTAAAAGGCAGAAGAGCCTGTAGTATGTGCAAGGAAAGGTTAATGAAATCCACTGTGAAGATAAAGCCATATGCAAAATGCAAAATCCATGGTGTTCAAAATTATCTTGGAAGAGCCTTAAAAATGTTTATATACTTTGGCCCAGTAAACCCTCATTTGGGTTTAGACTCTATCTTGAGAAAGTTTTAAGCCTAAAGTCATTCAACAGTGAAACAGTATAAATAATTTAAATAGAAGATGAGTGGCTAAGTTATGGTTGATCCAACAATTGAACATTATTCAGCCATTAAAAAATGTTTATCAAGAGTTTATATAACATTGAGAAAGGCTTATGTCATAATATCTGATGAAAAAAATCTGTGTACAACTGATATTATATATTATGTAGTATCATATTGTCGTTGTTGTTTGCCATCGAGTCAGCCCCGACTCATAGCGACGAGTCAGCCCCGACTCATAGCGACCCCTCCTTGGGTTTCCAAGGCAGTATCACTACGGAAGTAGGAATGTCCAACCTTCCTTCCGAGGAGTGGCTGGTGGGTTTGAACCGCCAGCCTTCTGGTTAGCAGTGAAGTGCCTTAGCCACTATGATACCAGAGCTCCTAAGAGATGGCCCGTCTACCTGGCGGGGAGCGGCCGGTGGGTTTGAACTGCCAGCCTTGGGTGTGGCAGCTGACTGCCCGAGGCCCTGATTAGCTCAAATATGTAAACAAAAAATGTGGAGGAGATTGGAAGGAAATACACCAAAAGGTTAATAATGACTGTCTTGGGTGGTAGGACTATGGGTGTTTTATTTCCTATTACCACTTTTCCACATATTCAAACCTTTTAGACCATGTAAATTAATAAGAAAAGATAATAAAAATATTAATTGAAAACTGAGATGATTAAAGCAGATGATTTCCAAAGTCTCTGTTAGCTATATTCTGCATCATATCCAGTAAAACTTTAAGAGGTCAATGTTTCCAGGACTGTTGTTGTTATGTGCTGTCGAGTCAGCCCCGACTCATAGCGACCCCTCCTTAGGTTTCCGAGGCAGTATCACTACAGAAGTAGGATTGCCCAACCTTCCTTCCAAGGAGTGGCTGGTGGGTTTGAACCGCCAGCCTTCTGGTTAGCAGTCAAGTGCCTTAGGCACTATGCTACCAGAGCTCCTGTTTCTAGGACTTGTTGTTGTTGTTGTTGTTATGTGCCGTCGAGTCGGCCCCGACTCATAGCGACCCCTCCTTGGGTTTCCGAGGCAGTATCACTACGGAAGTAGGATTGCCCAACCTTCCTTCCGAGGAGTGGCTGGTGGGTTTGAACCGCCAGCTGTCTGGTTAGCAGGCAACTGTCTTAGCCACTATGCTACCAGAGTGTATCCTTATTAAAGCAGTAATATCACTCTGGCCAGTATTATTGTTGGTTGAGTGCATTCCCTCACGGCCATTAAATTGCACAGTATGTCAGGGCCATACCATGCAGAAGGCATTCAATAAGTGTTTATTGAATTAGATTTAAATCTGGTAAGCAAATGAGAGTGCATTAGTGGAATTAATTAGAAATTAACACATTTGTTTGCTTTTTCTGGCAATGTTGAACTACCAAGAACATTGTCACTGTCTTATATTTTTGATGGATTTCCTCTTTATAAATACAATTTGAATGACATATTTCATTGCTAAATTAAAAAAAAAAAAAACCCACCAACCATTAAAACAAACAAACCTGATCTTTCACAGTTCATAAGGCCTGACATGGTATTATAACTGAAGAATGCTCTAGGATCAGTGTGCCTTTTCTAAACCACAATGTCAGCTGCTACTAGGTGGTGGCATAACTTATCATGAGGTGACTCTCTTTTCTTCTAAGTATCAGAGGTGATAAGGAAGCAAAGACAACTAATGTCAAATTAAATTTTAATATGATCGATGGACCAATACGATGAAGGTGGTGAGATGTTAAAAAAAAAAGAATCTGAAACACATTTGCCAGTTGTAAACACCTAAATCAGTCCATACAAAGCCAGATAATAAGTTTTTGAAAAAAATAAGACAGTGTGCTTCCTTTGATCTTGCCACAGGTGATCCAAATGAGGAAGATTATAAAGATTAACATATAAGACATGTCCTTACCATTAGGAAGAAGCCATCATGGTTACTAAAAACAAGGACTGACCTAAGACTGGAAGAAGACAAAATTGATTATGGAGAGGACAAGTGTTATAACTAACTGAAAGAGTAGCAAAGAATAACTTCTTTTGGAGGTTCCATGCAGCGTTTGGTTTATATGGCTTAACTCATGTTGAGAATATTCCCAAACAAAATAAAAGTATAAAATTACTATATCTGGGCTTAAACAAAATCATAAGGCATAATTCACCTTGATAAAAATGTTTTTCTTTGGTGCCACAGTTGCCTGTTACTGAATTTGGCTTTCTTCTTTAGTACGGGTGGTGAGCCAAAAGGGAAAAGGAATGTTTATGTTTTGGAGACAAGACAGAAAAGAGAGAGTTGAAATGTTCCCTGAGAACACCACCGAGGGAACACAAATAGGCTGCAGCCACCAGCAAATACCAAATGCACCAAGCTTGGTAAAAGGGGATGCCTTGGTTGCTGATGCCATCAGAGTCTGTCTCTAGGGCACCCTTAATCCATCTACTTGGGTTGTGATTATGAATGCTGCAATATAACAATTGTAACAAGGAAATTTCAGTGTAACAAAAAGCTTTAACCATTCCTTTGATCTTCACAGTAAGAACTATCTCAGACCATTTCTACTTCTGAATTTTGCAGAGTATTTAAAAGGTTAAATGCCTCTTTCTACTTCTTGGTAATCAGTTCAACATTAGTGTCTCCTTTCAATGGAAAGGCACTCTGGTGGTATAGTGGTTAAAGCATTCGGCTGTTAACCTAAAGGTCGGCAGTTCTAATCCAGCAGCCAGTCCACAGGAGAAAGATGTCGGCTTCAGGAAAGATTTACAGCCTTGGAAAATCTACAAGGCAAGTTCTACTCTGTCCTAAAGGGTTATGATTCAGAATTGACTCAGTGACATTGAGTATCAAAGGAAAGATCACCTGATCCTCCTTTATTACTTTGGATTCCTGCATTAATCCCTTGGGTAGCATATGTGTGTGGTAGTGATGGTGGGGTATATGTGTGTAACAGGAAGAAGGCAAAAGCAAAAGGCAAAAGGTCTATGCTAATCGACCGTTATCATTATAACATAAGTTTAATATGCAAAAGGGTAAGGGGTAAATATCAAGAAGTATTTGACAGATTCCCTATTGTTAAGAAAAATGATAGCAAGCCCACCCAAGGATTAATTTTTCAGTACAATGATAACTCGGGGCTCAAATGTTAATTTACAGATTTGTGTCCAACCGAGATAGAAGTTATTTCTGTCTGGTTAAAAGAGATAAATTCAAAGGTTATGGTTTATTGCCCTTTAGGACATTAACCAAGTTTGTATCTAGTTTAGAAATCTACTCTTCCTCAGATGTTCTTTGAATAAATTTTAAAAATTTACTGGTTTCCTCTTACTTAATGAGATTTTTTTAAAAAATTTAAACATGTTCATTATCACTTTGTTTAAGAGTCATGTTTTTAATTTTTCAAAAATTATACTTTCACACCACCCATCAACTCCGATCTTAAAATAAGCTCTCAAAAGCCTTCATGTCCTTTTGAAATGCCAATAACAGTCTCCTCCACTCAGTGTTGTTTCACAGTTGACTCTTTCAATGGCAACATAGAGAGAACTTGAGAAACTCCTTCCGCTCCTTCCAAAGGAGCTAGCTGTACAGAGACAGGGGAAACAGAGGTTTGCTGTCCCCAAATCTGAAAATCAAGCCCACCAGTTTTCCAATGAACTCTTCTCAGGCTCTGAGAGTGAGGAATCACAGGATTCCCATCTTCACTCTAAGAGTCTAATTTATCCAGAGGATCATGGGAATGGCCAAGAAATTTTCATATGGGCTCCTCTCCCCTGGTTCCTGTTGGTTACCCCTACAGTAGCCTAAGTTCTAGGTGTCTACAGCAGCCTCCTTCTGGGTGCACCCTACTGGTCGTGGCTAAAACATCTATATTTCAGGTCCTCAAGCCACCTGAAGGCTTAATACCTGAACTTGCTCATTTTCACTCCAGGAAGCAACTCAAACCAAGCCAGTTGCTGTGGAGTTGATTCCAACTCATGGTAACCCCATGGTATCAGAGTAAAACTGAGCTCTGTAGGGTTTTCAGTGGCTAACTTTTTAGAAATACATTGCCAGGCCTCTCTTCTGAGATGCCTCTGGGTGGACTCAGGCAACCAACTTTTAAGCTAGTTAGTTAGCATGGAGCACATTAATCAGTTGTGCCACCACTCATCTGTCAGTTTGTCATAGTGTGGTGGCTTGCATGGTGCTGTAAGAGTGGAGGCTATGCCACCAGTGTTTCAAATACCAGCAGGGTCACCCATGGTGGCCAGATTTCAGTGGAGCTTCCAGACTAAGACAGACCAGGAAGAAGGAAGGGGCCATCCATTTCTCAAAGAACTAGACAGTGAAAGCCTTATCAACAGCAGTGAAACAATGTCTGATATATTACTGGAAAATTTTATGAATAGCCCTGAAACGTTGTCTGATATAGTGCCAGATGATGAGCCCCTCAGGTTGGAAGGCATGCAGAATACAACTGGTGAAGAGCTGCTTCCTCAAAGTAGAGTTGACCTTAATGATGTTGATGCAATAAAGCTTTTGACACCTCCATTTGCTAATAGGGCATGACTCAATATGGGAAGAAACAGCTCCAAACATCTATAATAATCGGAACAAGGAATGTACGAAGTATGAATCTAGGAAAATTAGAAGTTGTCAAAATTGAAATGGAACACATAAAGATCAATATCCTAGGCATTGTTGTTGTTGTTGTTGTTATGTGCCGTTGAGTGAGACCTGACCCATAGCGACCCCTCCTTGGGTTTCCAGGGCAGTATCACTACGGAAGTAGATTGCCCCATCTTCCTTCCGGGGAGTGGCTGGTGGGTTTGAACCGCCGGCCTTCTGGTTAGCAGTCAAGTGCCTTAGCCACTACGCTACCAGAGCTCCCAGATCCTAGGCATTAGTGAGCTTAAATGAACTGGTTAGGGCCATTTTGAATCAGAGAACCGTAAGATCTACTATGCCGGGAATGACAGTTTGAAAAGGAATGGCATGGCATTCATCGTCACAAAGAATGTTTTAAGATCTATCCTGAAGTACAATGTTGTCAGTAATAGGATAATATCTATATGCCTATAAGGAAGACTAGTTAAAACTACTATTATTCAAATTTACACACCAACCACCAATGACAGAAAACCAGACAAATTGTAGGGTGACATCAAGAACATCATACATGAAGAAAGCAAAACATCATTAAAAAGAAAGGAAAGGAAGAAAAGACCAAAATGGATGTCAGAAGAGACTCTGAAACTTCCTCTTGAATGGACAGTAGCTAAAGCAAATGGAAGAAATGACAAGATAGAAGAGCTGAACAGAAGATTTCAAAGAGCAGCTCAAGAAGACAATGTAAATTATTATAATGAAATGTGCAAAGACCTGGAGTTAGAAAACCAAAAGGCAAGAAAACGCTCAGCATTTCTCAAGCTGAAAGAAATGAAGAAAAAATTCAAACTTTGAGTTGAAAGATTCTATGGGTAAAATATTGAATGATGCAAGAAACATCAAAAGAAAAAAAAAAAAAAAGAAACATCAAAAGAAGATGGAAGGAATATACAGAGTCCCTGTCTGAAAAAAGAATTGGTTGATGTTCATCTATTTCAGGACCAGCATATGATCAAGAACCAATGATATTGAAGGAAGAAGTCAAAGCTGCACTGAAGGCATCGTCAAAAGACAAAGCCCCAGGAATTGATGGAATTCCCATTGAGATGTTTCAACAAATGAATATTGCATTGGAGGCACTTGTCTATGCCAAGATATCTGGAAGCCAGCTACATGGCCAATAGACTGGAAGAGATCCATATTTATAACCATTCCAAAGAAAGATGATCCCACAGAATGTGGAAATTATCAAATAATATCATTAATATCACACACAAGTAAAATTTTGCTGAAGATAATTCAAAACAGTTGCAGCAGTATAATGACAGAGAACTTTCAGAAATGCAAGCTACATTCAGAAGAGGATGTCGAATGAGGGTTATCAGTGCTGATGTCTCATGAATTTGGGCTGAAAGCAAATACCAGAAAGATGTTTACTTGTGTTTTACTGACTATGTGAAAGCATTCAACTGTATGGATCATAACAAATTATGGATAACATTGAAAAGAACCAGAATTCCAGAACACTTAATTGTGCTCAAGAGGAACCTGTACATAGACCAGGAGGCTGTCATTCGAACAGAACAGGGATATAAGGGGATCATGGCTTAAAATCAGGAAGGGTGTGTGTCAGGGTTGTATCCTCTCAGCATACTTATTCGATCCATATGCTGAGCAAATAATACGAGAAACTGGACTAAATGAAGAAAAACACGGCATCGGGATTAGAGGACGACACATTAACAACTTATGATATGTAGGGGACACAACCTTGCTTGCTGAAAGTGAAGATGACTTGAAGCACTTACTGATGAAGATTAAAGACTACAGTCTGCAGTGTGGATTACACCTCAACATAAATAAAAGGAAAATCCCACAACTGGACCAATAAGTAGCATCACAATAAATAGAAAAAAGATTAAAATTGTCAAAGATTTCATATTACTTAGTTCCACATCGACACCCATGGAAGCAGCAGCCAAGAAACCAAATATCATACTGCACTATGCAAATCTGCTGCAAAAGACTTTTTTAAAGTTGAAGAGCAAAGATGTCATTTTGAAGACTAAGGTGCACCTAATCCAAGCCATAGTATTTTCAATTGCTTTCATATGCATGTGAAAGCTGGACAATGAATAGGGAAGACCAAAGAAGAGTTGATGCTTTTCAGTTGTGGTGTTGGCAAAGAATATTGAAAGTACTATGGACTGCCAGAAGAATGAACAAATCTGTCATGGAAGAACTGCAGCCTGGATGCTTTTGGAAATGGGAATGGCCTGATTTTGTCTCACCTACTTTGTCTCCAGCCACTCCTCGGAAGGAAGGTTGGGCAATCCTACTTCCGTAGTGATACTGCCTCGGAAACCCAAGGAGGGGTCGCTATGAGTTGGGGCCGACTC
>NW_006921589.1:38233078-38261127 GCF_000298275.1 Orycteropus afer afer | reverse complement strand
GGGTTTGAACCACCAGCCTTCTGGTTAGTAGTCAAGTGCCTTAGGCACTATGCTACCAGAGCTCTTCCAGGAAGCAATAGGACTTGTAATATACCAACATTACACCTCTATTCTCTCCCATTCTAAGAGAGGAAGTCTGCTGTATAGCTGTAGGTTCATTCAGCACACTTCAGTGAGATCTCACAGTGCATCAATCTCTTCACTCTTTCTGGCCTCCTTCCCTCATTATATGGAAGTGAGAGAATCATTAGCAGAACTGCAGGGACTCCTACCCTAGTCTGATACCGACAGAACATCATCTCAGATCATCTGCAGCCTAAAAGGCTGACCCTTCTCTCTTCTTTCATTTTACCTCTCTTCAAAAATAAATCTCACCACAGAGAACTGAAATACACAACAAAGCTCAGATCATTTACAACGAAAATCAAGAACACACGAATTCAATTTAAGCTAAAGAAGATAATTCAAAGAACTGTTTCCTTCAAAGCTCATAAAATTTCCTTTCCTTAGATCATGCTTTGATTTTGTAAGCCTGAACAGAAATGTGGAAAATACAATAAAAACATGTTTTTATATTTTAAAAAATACAAAAGATATACAAAAATCTTAACATAGTCCCATTCTCTTTAATATAACGAAATAATGATGCTCCAAAGCCTGATTGTTTGGTGTCAATTTTAAAAAAGGTTTCTTCTATAAGTCTTTCCACAATGGGCCTATCTTAGCCACACACTCTACCCCTGCCTCTCCTTAAGTCAAGGAAGGAGTTCTGGTGGTGTAGTGGTTAAAGTATTCAACTGCTAACCAAAAGGTTGGTGGTTCAAACCCAACAGCTGCTCCAAGGAAGGAAGATGAGTCAGTCTGCTTCCATAAAGATTTACAGCCTTGGAAACCCTATGGGAGCAGTTCTACTCTGTCCTCAGGCGTTGCTATGAGTGGTATTGACTTGATTGCAGTAGGTTTGGTTTAATTGGAGAAGGTGCTGAAGCCACCTTGCAGGCCTATGTTTTGGCAAATCTCCCCTTTCTGGATTCACTTTCTATGAGGTGTTAGGCCATCCATCCACCCTAATGTGACTTCTGGGAGCTTGTCCTTTACCTACTTTTCTAACAGTAAGATCTACCCCTCCCTTCCAAAGTAGCCAAAATCCTTGCAAGAGAAGGAAGGATCCTGTCCCTAGGGCTCACTTAATTACTATTCCTTCTAGCTTCATCCACCCTCTCCACCCACCCCCAAGAAATCCAACCAAACAAACCCAATCCCACCACCAACATAAAAACCCAAACCAAAACCTTTCAAGCCTCCAAGGTACAGGGTACATATGTAAATAACTACCAAGTCTCTTGGGAAGACACTCATCCTGCTTCCCCTACCCCTCACCACAATACAAAGTATAATCTGCCATCACAAACCTGTTTAGCACATGAATTTTAGTGTTTTAAAATCAGGTCTTATCTATTTTATCTCCCTTTTAGTTTCAAGTCCAGTTAAGAACTAAAATGAAAATATTCAGTTTCAAAAGTGAGTATGAGTTGATGGCAAAAATGACACACCTTCACCACAGAGTGTGCGTCACATAAAGCCCACTATAATTTATGAATTTGGGTCACTAGGATACCAATGGAGACATTTCACACACTGTATTTAGAGGCTCTTTCACCAATTTGGGAGTGCCTATGCCTCCTTTCCCATCTGTTGTTTGTCTTTTGTTTCTGGCTGCTAATTAGCTCTTGGAACAGGAAGTGTAAATGGGAAGTATATTTAATTTAATAAAGTATCTCACAAAGATCCTCACAATTCTCACACTGACCAATTACTCTATTTGCTGTTTAGTTCAATAAAGAGTTTAAGAAGAGAGGTCAAATACTGACTAAAATTAAGTTTTTGAATTACTCATAGACTTAGCCCACCATTTCATGCCCACTAATGAAAGAAAATCTTAAAATGTAATGCAACTGCTCTATGATAATCAGAAGACCAGTTCAACTGAAATCTGTACTTCTGTAAAGTCATTTCCTTGGTGTTTCTAATTATCTATCAGAATGACTTAACCTGGTCTTAACAAGGTTTATTAAAAAAGAATCACATTAAAAACAACAACAAGAAAACCTTTCATGCATCCTCTAAAAATTATGGAAAAGTCTAATTTGGACAAAGCCCTCTTTTCAATTAAAAGAAATGAGGGGCTTCAAATATGGCAGTGTGTAGCTGAAAGGCAGATGAAAAAATTTCAGCTCCGTTTAAAAAATAAGTACTGAAGATATTAGCTTGATACAGTTGAAGCTTACCCATTGCCATAGAGTTGATTCCAACTCATGTTGTTGTTGTTATATGCTGTGGAGTCAGATCCGATTCATAGTGACCCCTCCTTGGGTTTCCTAGGCGGTATCACTACGGAAATAAATCACCCAACCTTCCTTCCGAGGAGTGGCTGGTGGGTTTGAACCATCAGCCTTTTGGTTAGCAGTCAAGTGCCTTAGGCACTATGCTACCAGAGCTCCCTCATAGCGACACTATATGACAGAATGGAATTTCCCCATAGGGTTTCCAAGGCTGTAATTTTTAAAAAATACATTTTATTGAAATATAATTTATGTACAGTGAAATACACAAAACTAAAGTGACATGGGTCATTACATTTTTTTGGGGGGGGCAGTGTTCCCTGCCTTCCCCTCCGACCCCTGGTAATCAACAAAGAAAGTTTCCTTCCATATAGAACCCTGTCCTTGACTTTTTACAATGATGAACTAATATTATATTTGTCCTGTGATTGACTTATTTCACTCAGCATAATATCCTCCAAGTTCATCCACATTATGCCATGTTTTGCAGATTCTACATTATTCTTCAGTGTTGCATAGTATTCCATTGTGTGTATATACCATAGTTTGGTTATCCATTCTTCTGTTGATGGACAGCTAGATTGTTTCCATCTTTTTACTATTGTAAATAATGCTGTGATAAACATGGGTGTGCATATGTCTGTTCTTGTCCTGGCTCTTGCTTCTTTATGAAATGTACATGGTAATGGGATTGCTGGGTCAAATGGTATTTCTAATTCCAGCTTTTTAAGTAATCTCCATATTGCTTTCCATCATAGTTGTATCATTTGACAGTCCCACCAGCAGTGTATGAGAGTCCCAATCTCTCCACATCCTTGCCAGCATTTGTTATTTTCTGTCTTGCAGAACTTTGCCATTAGTGCTGGGGTGAGATGATATCTTGTTGTTTTGATTTGCATCTCTCTGCCTAATGATCATGAGCACTTCTTCATGTATTTGCTGGCCACCTGAATATCCTCTTTGGTGAAGTGTCTATTCATGTCTTCTGCCCACTTTTTCATTGGATTGTTAATCTTCTTGTTGAGGTGTTGGAGTTTTCTATAAATTTTAGAGATAAGTCCCTTGTCAGATATGTAATTATTGACAAGTATGAATTTGTTGCTGTCATTTTGTTATGTTCTTTTTTGTGGTGTTCCTGATTTCTTTGTTCCACATAATTTTCTGTGCTGAGCTCATTTGTTTATGAATCCTGTTATCACTTCCTTCATTGCTATTGTTTTAGTATGTGCTAAATATTTGTGCTGGTTTTCTTTTTTATTTTGATGTGGAGGTTTATCATTTTTCTTTGAGGTTACCTTGTGATTTATAATTTTCTTCCCAAGTTTACAATAGTCTGTTCTATCTTGTAGTTGTCTTGACTCCCCTACCATTTAGAAGTTACGTAACTACACAATTTTTTTCCCTGTTTTTGGTTTGTAGTTGTCCTCATTTGTTAATTGATGTCTCTGGTTCCCTGTTTGGAATCTTGTAGGCTTATTTACTTTGGATTCTTCCAACTGTGTTGGTTCCTGGGTTATGTCATCATGTGTGCTAATGGTCAGTTGTTGTCTGCTGTTTTGGTTTTCTGTCCAAAGGACTCCCTTTAACCAGCTCTTGTAAGGTTGGTCTGGTTTTAACAAAGTCCCTTATTTTCTGCTTATCTGGAAATTCCCTAATTTCACCATCATATTTGAAGGATAATTTTGCTGGGTATATAATTCCTGGTTGGAAATTTTTCTGTTTCAGGTTTTATATATACCATCCCTTGCATGGTTTCTACTGAGAAATCTGAGCTTAGTCTTATTGGTTGCCCTTGTAGGTAATGTTTTGCTTTTCCTGTGATGCTTTCAGGATTCTTTCTTTGTCTTTGGTTTTGATGAGTTTGATGATGATATGTCTTGGAGATTTTCTTTTAGGGTCTATCCCATTAGAGGTTTGTTGGACTTCTTGAATGGACATATTCTCATTTTTCATCATACCAGGGAAATTCTCTTCCAACAAATCTTTGACAGTTTTCTCTGGTTTTATTTGTCTCTTCCTGTTTTGGAATTCCAGTTACGCATATTGTTGTTGTTGTTATGTGCCATCAAGTCAGACCTGACTCATAGCAACCCCTCCTTGGGTTTCTGAGGTGGTATCACTATGGAAATAGATTGCCCAACCTTCCTTCTAAGGAGTGGCTGGTGGGTTTGAACCACCAGCCTTCTGGTTAGCAGTCAAGTGCCTTAGGCACTACACTACAAGGTTATTCCTTTTGATGGTATCTCACATGAACCTTAGGCTTTCTTCATTTTGTTTTGATCTTTTTTCTGATTGATCCCTTTCCAAGGAAGTATTCAGGTATATGTCTTCAATCTCATTAATTCTGTCTTCCATTGATTGAATTCCAGTCCTTTGCCCCTTCAAGGTGTTATCTATTTCTGAAAATTTAATATTAATATTCTGGATTTCTATCTGTAGATTTTGTATCATTTCTAATTTTTCATTTATTTTGTCATTTAGTTCTTGGGTTGTCTTTCAAAATTGTTCTAGGGTTTTCTCTGTGTTTTCTTCAATTTTGTCAGTGTTTTCCTTGATTTGTTTCTCAATCCATTGAAGGTACCTAAATATAATTCTTTTGAATTCCTTATCAGGGAGTTCCAATGCTGTTTCTTCCTCAGGGATGTGTTTTAGGCCTGTATCTTGGCCCCTTGTTTCTCCTGCTCTATCTTGCTTCTTTGTGTGGACTGCGATGCTCTGTTGTCTCTGAGGCATTGTGACATTTTTATGTTTACATTTAATTGGTGATTTTATATTGTAGTGACTTGCTCATGATTTTTGTTTTCTTTGTATGTTATCTATGTAAGCAGGGTACTATGCTGTGCTCCTCTATTTGCTAGCTGGCACCACTTATACACTCACCAGCTGTCTCTTTTCCTGTTGTCAGCCTCCTGTATGTCCTTCCCATCCTTGGCAAACAGAGCCTATTCCTAGGTCCCTGGAATCCGAATGAGAATGCTGTCACTTTAAAATCCAATATGGCCACCACTTGTAAACATTAAAAATGACTGCACCCTGGGTCACTTTAAATTTCCAAAATGGCCACTGCTTGTAAACATTCAAAATGGCTGTGCCCTCGGTCACTTTAAATACCCCAAATGGCCGCTGCTTGTAAACAATCAAAATGGCTGCACCCTCCAGACAGCTGTAAGTCCACAGCTCAGGTTGTCTCCCTCCTTGCTGTTTCCCTTCCTAGTCATAGGTCACCAGTGCAGTCATCCATGCAGCCCTGTTGACCAGGGCTGATCTTTAGGTCAATTCTCAGGTCCCAAAACCACTTGGAAATATTCAGGCTGTTGGTCCTGTCAGAGTAGTTGACAGTCCACAACTCCAACCATCTCCATACTGAGTGTTTTTGTTCAGGGTTTTCCACTAGTTGGTGCCTAATCCACTCCTGTATATTCCTTTCAAAGCTCAGGGCTCCAGGATTATCTTCTGTATCTCTGTCAATTGGTTTTTCTTTTCTTTGTTGAAGAGGGTCTATGTAGCTTTTCTGCCTATTCCGCCATCTTACTGAAAGTCCAAGGCTGTAATATTTATAGAAGCAGACTGTCACCTCTTTCTCCCATAGAGCTGCTGATGAGTTTGAACCTCTAACCTTTGGAGTGGTTAACCACTTTACTAGTAAGGTTCCTCTAGTTGAGACTTCCCACTGCCATCGAGTTTATTCCAACTCATAGCAACCCCCTTGGATAATCAAGGCTATAATCCTTTATGGAGGTAAATTGACTCATCTTCCTCCCACGGAGCAGCTGGTGGGTTTGATCCAGCAACCTTCTGATTAGTAGCAAAATGCCTAACCCACTATGCCATCTTCTTAGTGAACCTTTATTCGCATATGAAGGAGCACTGGTAGTACAGTGGTTAAGGCATTTGGCTATTAACAAAAAGGTTGGCAGTTTGAACCCACCAGATGCATCACGTGAGAAAGATGAAGCAGTCTGCTTCCATAAAGATTTACAGCCTTGGAAACCCTATGGAGCGGTTCTACTCTGTCCTATAGGGTCACTATGAACCAGAATTGACTAAATGGCAGTGAGTTTTCGTTTGTTTTTTGCTTGTTTGTTTTATTTGCTCTGAGTCCTAGCATGCACAGTGGTTAAGCACTAGGCTGATAACTGAAAGGTCAGGGGTTCAAACCCATCAGCTATTCCATGGGAGAGAGATGAACTAGTCTGCTTCCATAAAGATTACAGCCTTGGAAACCCTCTGGGGGAAGTTCTACTCTATCCTATAGGGTTGCTATGAGTCAGAATTGACTCAATGACAGTGGGTTTTTGTGGTTTCTTTTTGGTTTTATTTGCTGTAAGAGTCTTGGTCGCACAGTGGTTAAGGACTAGGCTGATAACTGAAAGGTCAGGGGTTCAAACCAATCAGCTACTCCATGAGAGAGAGATGAGGCAGTCTGTTTCCATAAAGATTACAGCCTTGGAAACCCTCTGGGGTTAGTTCTACTCTATCCTACAAGAGTCTCTATGAGTTGAGGTCAACTCAACAGTAGGTTTGTTTTTTGGCTATTATTTGCTTTACAATAGGTCAGTTGTCAAATTTGGACCCTATTTTTTTTTTTCCTTTGAGGACACATAGAATCTCATGGATTCTTTTATCTAATGTATGATTAACTAGGAACACATATGAAACTAAAACCAGTAATCATACTTCTGATTACAAATTTATAAAGTAAACAGCTGAAAAGTTAGATAAGAATCATCAAAATCTAGTGCAAAAAATGAAAGTAAGTGTAAGAGAAGTAAGATTTCAGTTTTTGATTTCTTGTTTAAGTCAAGGGATCAGTGATCAAAAGATTAGAATGAAGAAAGTATATCTTAAAAGAACAAAATTACAACCTGCAGGATATTTTCTTTTTCGTTGACTTACTATATCCCTTGGAATTTTATTTATCACTAAAAATAGTAATGGCCATAATTACGTAAAAATCTTTAGGAGACTTTTTTATATGTTATCACAATGGAAAAGCATTTTTCAGAATTTCTCTTAGAATAACAAAGCATTGTGAAATTGCCTAAAAGGTTGATAACACAGTAAGGGATGTATTGCAAACCAGCTCCTATAGCTTCCAATTACATATTCCAGTTTTAAAGTCTGGCCCATAATGAATGTTTCCTCATGATGGTGACTTGCATTTATTTATGAGGATCAATTGTTAACTATATGCATGAAAAGTGACATGATCCTGATAAATGCCCTTCTAATTCTAACAACATATCAAAGCATGGACTGAAATTCCACCTGGTTCTGAAATACTGAACTAAGCCATCAATCCATATATGGTTTATATATACAAATTCCTAGCTGTACCATAAAAGAAATATAAAAAGGAAGTTTTATGCTTATACAAAATATTTCAAATGTATTTTAATTTCAGCATTTATTCACTGAAACAGCTTTGAAAAAAAAGTTTCTAAGTTTGTGCTCAGGGATGGTGCTGACTGGAAAAACTCAAAATTGTTGATATTAAATATTAATGGCAGATTTCATTAAAATGCCAAACAATTATCCAAGATTCTGATAATTTCTTAAGTAGCTACACAGCCTGAGCCATAACTTGCATTTTCTTTTCCTTTTCCACTTCTGCAGTAGAAAGCAGAGCTCCTTTTGTCATTTGGGCTGTGCAGGCTTGTCCCAGGTTGCTTTCACAGTCATCTTCTCTTTGCTAAATAGACAAACGCTCTTCTTTCCATCACTCCTACACATGAATTGATGATTCTGAGTTCATTTTACTTTCTTTCCTTAATTGCAGTAGAGAAGTGTCACAGGTGTGGTGACCACATTTAAACTACACTAAAGGTATTTTATTTTTCACAGGACTCAACCATAACAAGAGAGACTTAAAATCCTCCTTAACTGTGACATAATCCCACCTGTAGTGTCCTGTTTATTCCTATCCTTGTATTCATCTTCCCTGGCAGACAGCGTAAAGGCACTATCAGTAGGAGGAAGGGAGAGAGAGAGAGTCTGGAAGCTCAGTCTTTGTACTGGTCTAAAATCAGGCTTGGAAGCTTACTCTCAACACCACCAGTTACTCTGAGAAGATTACTTTTCCTTTAAAATAAACTTGTAAGTTTTGACAAATGTTTTCTTTTCCACTGACATTTTTAAATGTAACTTCTAAATTCCAAACAAGACATGCTCAGGAAAGCATGTACTATTTAACGTTGTGCCTACCTCTAGAACAATATTTGCTGAAGAGAAAGTACTGAATAAAGGCATTTTAATGCATGATTTTTTTAAAAAATGAAAGAATTGGAAATTCATTTGTAAAATATAGACTTAAGAAAAGGTAATAAAAGGTCCTTCAACTCATAATCCAAGCAGCCAGAGATAACCAGTTAACATTTTAGTGTGTGCCCTACTAATCACATATTAAAAAAAAAAAACAAAACAACTCACTGCCATCGAGCTGATTCCAACTTATAGTGACCCCCTTTGGGTTTCCGAGGTGGTAAATCTTTATGGGAGTAGATTGCCCAATCTTCCTTCTGCACAGTGGCTAATGGGTTTGAACTGCCAGCCTTCTGGTTAGCAGTCAAATGCCTTAGGCACTACTAGTCACATATAATGACCCATAAAAACTAAAATTAGTTGCTGTTGAGTTGATTATGACTCATAGTGTGACTCGTTATACGTCAGAATAGAACTCTACTCACAGGGCTTTCAATGGCTGATTTTTTAGACATAGTCAGGCCTTTCTTCCAAGTCACCTCTGGATGGACTTGAATCTCCAACCTTTGGATTAGCAGCTAACACATGAACCACCTGCACCACCCAGGGACTCCATAATGGCCCATATGCACACATAAATCACAATGCACATATTATTTTATAATTTTATTTTTGTGCATAATACGTAGTATTTTTCCATACACTCAATAATCTTTTGCAATGTCATTTTAATGGCTATACAGCATTCCAATAAATTAATGCGATAGCATATCAATAAATGCCAAAAACAAATGTTCACTGAAAATATCTGATTCTATGAAAATTTAAAAAAAAGCATGCAAAATTTGTTGAAACACTTTTTGCTCATTCTTGAAGAATTTAAATCTTAAAACTTACCTTTTAGCTATATAAATGAATAATTTATATGTATTTCTTACACATTACAGAATTATTTTTTACAATGTATTTCTCTAAATAGGCATACTTTCGTGTATACAATCATTAAGGATTTGTCATCTTCTAATAATTTACATGCAAAGAATTTTTCTAAAATCTTTATGAGTTCACAGGACATCATGATGGAGAGTAACTGGGGACTTCAAAATATGTGCATGGTAGGAAGATCCTTGTTTTACCCTCTCATAACCTCCATACAACCAGCCACCAATCCTTTAGTTCTGAGCTACTGAGGGTACAATAATGGCACATTCTCATCATTTATTTAACTTTGATGCCATATTTGCCTAGGTAAACAGATGCTTTTCTGAATTCCTACCTTAAGAATATAAGCTCAGCAGTGTTTTAATCAAAGGAAGAAAGAAGACTCCTGAGGCGTGTCTTCTATTTTAATGTATATTCTTCTTCCTTCTAAACTAATCCATAGTTCAGATTTTCAGCAGTGAATAGTCTCTCTTGGTTTTCCTGGCCAGGACTGCCCCTGATCACCAATAACAAAGCATTCTACTTTCCCCTCTTTCCTAATTCACAATATCTTTTTTTACAATTACAACCCTTTTTCCCCAGATAAATATAGTTACCTCGAACCAATAAAATTATATTAGAGTTTCCTTCTGTCAAAGTGCCAAAAGGTTAATTTACAGGTAGTCCCTGGTTACAAACGAGATCAGTTTCTAAGTGTGTCTTTAAGTTGAATTTGTAGGTAAGTCAGAACAGATGCATACGGTTCTTATTCAGCCTTGCTTTGTTGTTGTTGTTGTTGTTATGTGCCATCGAGTTGGACCCGACTCATAGCAACCCTCCTTGGGTTTTTGAGGTGGTAAGACTAGGGAAGTAGATTGCTCAACCTTCCTTCCGAGGAGTGGCTGGAGGGTGTGAACCACCAGCCTTCTGGTTAGCAGTCAAGTGCCTTAGGCACTACGTAGTGCAAGAAAAATCTTGAAGCCTTTTCAATGATTTAAAATCTGCACATGAAGCAAGTGAAGGTGATTGTGATGAAGAATTTGTGTGAGTTGATTCAATCGTTTCAAAGTGAGGGCAAATTTATATAACATTAAAAAGCAAGTACAAGTTGTCCATAAATCTGATGTTCAGAACACAGGGACTTACTGTGTTCTTACCTACAAAGAGCTGTATAAATAAACCTTGGTTATTCCCAGCTGTGCTTGGGCTCCGCAGGAGCACTGCACACTCAGGAGCTGAACTGAGCCCCTGGGACAAACGCCTCTACATGTGAAATTATTCATATGCTTCTCCTTGTTATCTTTTAAATGCTGATGACTCACTCACAAACAGTAGGATCCAATTTTCCAAAACTATAAGCCTCTGCCAAACTCAGCTTCTAGAAAGTACCAGCTTGGTTAAATCAGAATATGTGGTCAATCAATTGTTTTCCACATGTGCCTCTGAACAATTGAGTAGTAACTTTGTTGAAGGAGCTCTGGTGGTGCAGTGGTTAAGACATTTGGCTGCTAATCAAAAGATCAGTGGTTCAAACCCACCAGTCACTCCATGAAAGAATGATGAGGCAGTCTGGTTCTGTAAAGATTTAAAAAAAAAAAAAAAAAAACACCCAACTTGCTGTCATTGAGTCGGTTCAACTCATAGTGACCCCTCTTTGGGTTTTTGAGGCAGTGTCTTTATGGAGGTAGATTGTCCGGTCTTCCTTCCATGGAGTGGCTGGTGGGTTTGAAGCACCAGCCTTCTGGTTAGCATTGAAATACCTTAGGCACTATGCCACCAGAGCTTGGGAAGTCTCTGGGCAGTTCTACTCTGTCTTATATGGTCACTATGAGTCAGAATCAACTTGATGGCAGTGGGTTTGTTGAAAAGGTGAACAAATACCAGTTTATAATCTCAGCTACACTTACCAGTAAGTTGGAGTCTACTTTATGTTACTGTCACCACTGCAGTGCAAATACTATTCTCTAAGACAGTGGTTCTCAACCAGGCCATTATAACTTCAGGGAACATTGTCCATAGACATTTTTGATTGCTGCACCTCAGGGGAGAAGGAATATTGCTACTGGCATTTAGTGGGCAGAGAGGCCAGGGATGCTGCAAAACACCCTACAATGCACAGGACAGACTCCACAATAAGGAGTTATCCTGGTCAAAACGCCAATAGTGCTGTGCTCGAGAAACACTGTTTTAGGGAAATGAAATTAAAGTAGATTAAAAAAAGAATCCCTTTGAAGCTTTGGAAAGGGTTACCACCCAAGCAGAATAGAGCTCTAACTCAGAGCTTCAAAATAAGAGGACAAGCTGCCAAACAGAAGCCCTATGATGGAGGTGTCCCAATATATTCTTGTAAAGGAATTTAGTAAAACATGGATGCTTGGTATATAGACCAAGTTTCAGAAAAAAGCATAATGATCAACTTTATAGTGTTTACAGCTAGTGAAAAACTCATCCTTCTCATTTAATTTGACTGCATAGAAAATTTGTGAGCTAAAAGAAGAATAAAATATAAAACAGATGTCAACCAAACCATCTAAATGACTTTAAGTATAGCTTATTTTAGATATGTTTCAAATCTTTTTTTTTGTTTTAAGAAGCATTGCGCTATGATGTGGGGTATAATAAATATCTTCAGTGTTGTGACACATGAGAAAACTTTCAGCCATTCTCAGATTTTAATCATTTTACCCACAGTAGAGATACAGGCTATTTGGCAGATGCTCAGAGGGAACAGCCTTGTCCATCCTCTGCATCTAATTACTTATCTTAGAGAAAATTAGGCAAGATTCCAAGTCTACAGAAGACTCGTGTTCGGTCAGGAGTTATTAATTATAAGCAGACTTAAGAAGCATGAATTTGTTTTGGTAATCATGTCAGGGTATGTGCCACTCTGCCAAACAGCATGGGAAGTAGAGATGGGGGAGAAGCTGAGCCTCTAGGCTCAGCTGGGAAAGGGGGGATTAAAACCACATGGCCCCAATTTGTCTCTTTTTGCCAAGTTCCAAATAAAATATTCCTAGTGCTAAAGTTTAAATTAAATTGATAACTGACTGCTCCTCTCCTGAGTAAGAATCTAAACCAATTCCTTCTTTAATGATTTCCTGTTTCGTTGTTATTGCTATTTTGCAGATCTTTAGAGCATTCGTATCTCATATGCAAACATATACCCACACACATTTGCACATATGTAAGAAAAAAGACTGGAAGAAAATAGACCAAAATGTAAACAGTGGCTATCTATAGATAATAGGATTATAGAGGCTTTCAATTTTCTTTGTATACTTCTATGCTGTTTTGAAAACTTCTACAACTAAGCACATACTATGTTTATACTCAGAAAACAACCTAGAATAAGTCAGTTACTTATACTCTTTTTTGTCTTTCTATTCCATCCTTTAATTATGACTAGGTTCTATCTGTATTGCTCACTTTTAAATACTGACATGTCAATTTGTGCTGAAAAAGGGTGACTGTGCTGGTGGTGTAGTGGGTAAGTTGGCTGCTAACCAGAAGGTCGGGAGCTCTGGTAGCATAGTGCCTAAGGCACTTGACTGCTAACCAGAAGGCTGGTGGTTCAAACCCACCAGTCACTCCTCGGAAGGAAGATGGGGCTATCTACTTCTGTAGTGATACTGCTTTGGAAACCCAAGGAGGGGTCGCTGTGAGTCGGGTCCGACTCGATGGCACATAACAACAACAACAACCAGAAGGTCAGCAGTTCAAACCTACCAGCTGCCCCAAGGGAGAAAGATGAGGCAATCTACTTACATAAAGATTTATAGCCTTGAAATCCAATGCAGGTTGTTCTGAGTTAGAATTGACTCGATGGCAGTGAGTAACAGGTCATAGATACTAATCAGATCAAACTCTCATCCAATATTACCTATTTATAGACCTGGTTGTATCACATATTGCTAAAGGGTAACATGTTAACATGTTACTCAAGAACCAGTTTATCAAAGGATTTCTCGAACTCTGTATTGTGCATAAAAACCAAACTCAACTGCTGTCGAATTGATTCCAACTCATAGAGACCCTTTCTTGGGTTTCTGAGGCGGTATCTCTATGGAAGTAGATTGCCCAGTCTTCCTTCTGCAGCGTGGTGGGTGGGTTTGAACTGCTAGCCTCTGGTTAGCAGTCAAATGCCTTAGGCACTATGTCACCAGAGCTCCTGCAGATGAGCATACATATCTTTATATTCTGGCAATACACAGTTAGAAGGAAAGGACTAAGAAGTGGAACAGACATCATGTCACATCCAGACCAGTTATAGGATATATTGGGGATATAAGGCTCATACCCTGAAAAGGATCTGAAATACAATTATATGAAAGTTCAGTATCTAAATTTGTATGTGATAAATACATTCCATAAATTTCTTTGCAGGTTGATAACATAAGGAAACTGATGTTGGCCTAAGAGAAGAACAATATATTCCTACAGTATGCAAAATAACATAGATTTACCTAAATGTCATAGTCAACAAAGAATCAAGAGAAAGTGCTATGATCCTAAGAAAGTTTAAATGACTAAACTATACATATCAAATTGTTTAAGTTATCTAGTGCTATCATAGGAGCTCTGGTAGCATAGTGCCTAAGGCACTTGACTGCTAACCAGAAGGCTGGCGGTTCAAAGCCACCAGCCACTCCTCGGAAGGAAGATGGGGCACTCTACTTCCGTAGTGATACTGCCTCGGCAACCCAAGGAGGGGTCGCTATGAGTCGGGTCTGACTCGATGGCACATAACAACAACAGTGCTATCATAATAAAAATACCACAAGTTAGTGGTTTTAACAAACAAAAATTTATCTTCATACACTTTCAGAGTCTGAAAAAAAAAAACCTCATGTCGTGTTATCCCAACTCATAGCAATCCCTCCTTGGGTTTCTGAGGAAGTATCTCTATGGAAGTAGATTGCCCAATCCTCCTTCCACGGAGTGGTTGGTGGGTTTCAACTGCTAGCCTTCTAGTTAGCAGCCAAATGTCTTAGGCACTACACCATCAGAGCTCCCGTTATGAGTCTGTTGTTGTTGTTGTTGTTATGTGCCGTCGAGTCGGCCCCAACTCATAGCGACCCCTCCTTGGGTTTCCGAGGCAGTATCACTACGGAAGTAGGATTGCCCAACCTTCCTTCCGAGGAGTGGCTGGTGGGTTTGAACCACCAGCCTTCTGGTTAGCAGTCAAGTGCTTTAGCCACTATGCTACCAGAGCTCCCTGTCTAGAAGTCTTAATTCAGGGCGCTGGCTCTAAGGGGAAGGCTTTTCTCTGTCTGTCAACTCTGGAGGAAAGTTCTTATTTCTTTGAGCTTCTGCTCCTAGGGATCTTCATGTGGCTTAGCACCTCTCTTCCTCCATCTCTAATTGCTTGCTTATTTAATTTCTTTTATATCTCCAAAGAGATGGACTTAAGACACATCTTACAGTAATACTATCTCATTAACATAACAAAGGACACCCAATCCCAAATGGGATTCTATAACCACAGGTATAAAGGTTAGGATTTATAACACTTATTTTGGGGGGACACAGTTCAATTCTAACATTCTACCCTTTGTCCCTCCAAAATTCATGTCCTTCTCACATTTAAAACACATTCACTCCATCACATCATCCCAAATGTCTTAAATCAACTTTAAATCCAAAAATAGTATTTTCTGAATCATCTAAATCAAATATGGGTGAGACTTCGGGTATATTCCATCCTGGGGCAAAATTCTTCTTCACCTGTGACCCTACTGAAATTTGGAATACAAGTTATGTGTTTCCAATGTACAATAGTGGAGCAGGCACAAGGTAGACATTACTATTACAAGTGGGAGAAATTAGGGGAAAGAGTGGTAACTTTCCACACAAGTCCAAAACACAGCAGAAAAAAACATTAACTCTCAAGTCTTGAAAATAATGCTCTGTTCTCCGAGAACATCTGGGGAATGGCCTTGCTCCCCCCCTACCCACCCCAGACTCTGAGTATTGGTCACACTCTCTTGGCCTGGGCTTCAGCTCTGTCTTCCAAGCCCACTAGGATAGGAACTCTGCTCCCTTGACTTTAGAAGGCCCCATTCTCCTAGTCCATCTAAAGGTAACCCTACCCCCTCAGCCCTGGCAGGCTCCATTCTCCTGCCCCTTGGGCATGGCAGCCCTGCCTCTTCAGCTTTGGGCAGCAGCCTCCTCTCTGAGATCATTTGAATAGCAGCCCCACCCTGCAGAGCTGAGTTGGTAGAGATCTGACTCTTTCAAACCTAGAAGGTTGTGGGTCCACCTTTTGAGACCTACAAACCCTTGACTCCACCCTTTACAACCATGCAACCCTGCTTTCTGTGCTCCTTCCAACAGTTCTACTAATCACCAAACTTCTCAGGGATGGTCTTTTCTTTCTTTCTTGAAGGAGAACAGATGCAATTCCTTTGACTGTTTCCTGCCTTTAGAATTCTAAGAGGCAGACAGCTTGATTTTATTTTATCCTGTGTCCCCTTCAGTCTAAGCTGATAAATTTTCTGTTGTGATAGATCCATCAGTCTTTAACAAAAGATTGTGGAGCCATGTCCTTGGTGAAAATTCTAGGTCATGTATACAACATATGAAGAATTTGTACAAAAGAATTTTACAAATATTTAACTTTTGTTTTTATTTTGCACAGTTCATTTTTAATTCCATCTTTTTCCTTTCGTATTTTGCTATAAGCAGCAAGGAAAAACCACATAGCCTCTTTAAGCTCTTGCTTAGAAATATCCTCAGCCAAATATCCATGTTCATCACTTACAAGGTTTTACTTTCCACCAAACTTTTGAACATAGTTCAGACAAGTTCTTTGCCACTGCATAAAAAACATCAGCCATCCTCCATTTTCCATTCACAGATTTGTCATTTTCTTTTAAAGCCTCAGGTAAAGCACATTTAACATCCATATGCCTAGCAATATTCTGTTGCTAGCGCCATATGCATTCTCTAAGATGATAGAGATTTCTCAATGGCTCTCCTCACTGCCTTCTGAGCCCTCACTAGAATTGTCTTTGACATTCATAATTCTATAAATCTGTTTAGATGATTCTATTGTCTAGATTCTCTTCAAGGCAATCTAGGCTTTTACTATTGTTGTTGTTGTTGTTATGTGCCGTGGAGTTGGACCCAACTCATAGGGACCCCTCCTTGGGTTTCCGAGGCAGTATCACTATGCAAGTAGATTGCCCCATCTTCCTTCCGAGGAGTGGCTGGTGGGTTTGAACTGCCAGCCTCCTGGTTAGCAGTCATGTGCTTTAGGCACTATGCTACCAGAGCTCCTAGGCTTTTACTATTAGGTACCTTAAAACTCTTCCAGCCCCTACCCATTGCGCAATTCCAGAACCACTCTGCATTTTAGGTCTTTGCTATGGCAGCACCCCCACTTGTCAGCACCAAATTCTTAGTTCTCTGGTGCTGCTGTAACAGAAAGGCCACAAATGCGTGGCTTTAACAAACAGAAATTTATCTTCCCATGGTTCAGGAGGCTAGAAGTCTGACTTCAGGGCCAGCTGTAGGGGGAGGCTTTTTTTCTCTGTTGCCTCTGGAGGAAGGTTCTTAACTCTTTGAGCTTCTGCTCTTGGCAGTCTCCATGTGGCTTGACATTTCTCTTCCTCCATCTTTGCTTGTTTGTTTAATCTCTTTTATAAGTCAAAAGATAATGATTTAAGACAAACCCTGCACTAATATTACCTCATTAACACAACAAAGAAAACCCATTCCCAAACTGGATTATAACCAGAGGTACAAGGGTTAAAAATCACAACATATATTTTTGGGGATACAGTTCAATCCATAACAAAGAAAGAGCTGAAAATTCCACCTCAGAAAAGAAAAATAAAGTAAGCAAACATTTCAGCTTCAAACACCGAACCATACCAAACATACAGAGATATAATCATTGAAAAGAAACATACCCCCTTAAAATTAAGGGCTAGATAGGAAAAAGACAATGAAATGTCTATGTAAGTACAAAATAAAAAATATCTCTATGCTTACCAAGTAGCTAATGAGATTGTCTTAACATATACCAATAAGTGAGAAATAAATTATGGCTACAGTGATAATGAAAGCAAGTCAGTGATCTTGTCCGACAGCTATTTCCAATTCCAAAACTGTTAACCCCTGGAGAACTCCTGTTGATTTATCATAGTTTCCTGATGAATGTAGGGCCACAATGCATATTCCCAGAACTATTCAAAAATAATAGTCCTACCAACTCTTTAGTTAAAGCACTACTTAAGAGAATAGCATATGTATGGATAGTATGATAGTGAATGTTTTGAGGCCACAGAGTATGGGAAAGATGTGTTCCCAGGTAGTATCAGCCCTAGGTAAAGCTGAGAGAGAGGCAGTTTCTCTTTAGATCCTCTAATAACCTCCTTCACTCAATGTTCTTATGCTGGCCTTTGGCAGTGCAAGCCTGCCTCACAGAGCAGTAAGTACCTGTCTAGCATTTGCTTTCTCTGTGCTAAGACAAAGCAGGTAGCATGCTTGCTTCTAGAAAATTAATTTTTATTTTTAACTGAGACATAATACTTTGACCCAAAGGAATGGTTCCAATAACAAGAATTCTATGTAACCAGCTCCTAGATCAAGAAACACAACAATATGAACAACCCTGAAGCCCTTCTTATATCCCCTTCCAATTGCTACCCTGTCCAAAAGTAACTATTATTCTGATTTCTAATATTATAGATTAGTTTTGCCTTTTTTTCTGAACTCTATAGAAATGACCATACACAGAATGTATACTCTTTTGATATCTGGGCTTCTTTTGTTCAACATAATGCATGTGAGATTAACCAATCTATGTTGTTTCCTGTAGGTTAGGAGTCAAATGCAAACTGTTTACATCACACAGATATTTCTATAAGAATGGTAGTGGAAGATTAAAAAATAGCAATAATAAAACAAAACAGTAGGCATCTGTCCTCAAGAACTTTATAATCTTCTGAAACTTCTCTACAATGATCTAAACACATAACAACAGTTCTGTTTAAAAGTTTTGTGACATCATTATCTAAAAGAATTGGAAACATGACCCAGGGCTGGGATAAGACATAGAATCTCACAGGAACAATTTATTTCCAACAGAGAAGGTAATTCACTTCTTTCCTGCATTTTTGCTAGTTCATAATATATGCTATATCAATTAGAATGGGGCTCAGTTCACATTATGTTGATCAATACCTAGTACATTATATTGTTGTTGTTGTTAGCTGCCATCAAGTAGGCTCTGACTCATATTGACCCTATGTCCAACAGAACAAAACATGGCTTGGTCTTCTGCCAGCCTTGCAATTCTTGCTATATATGAGCCCATTGTTGCACTCATCTCATTGAGGGCCATCCCTTCTTTTGTTAACCTTCCACTTTATCAAGCATGATATCCTTCTGATAACATGACCAAAGTAGGGAAGATGAAGTGGCCATTCTTGCTGATGTGACATGAGTCAAAATGAGAAGAAACTGTTGCAAACATCCACTAATAATCGGAACAGGGAATGTACGAAGTATGAACCTAGGAAAACTGGAAGTTGCCAAAAAGGAAATGGAACGCATAAAGATCCACATCCCAGGCATTAGTGAGCTGAACTGGACTGGTTCTGGCCATTTTGAATCAGACAACCATATGATCTACTATGCTGGGAATGACAAATTGAAGAGGAATGGCATGGCGTTCATTGTCACAAAGAATGTTTCAAGATCAATCCTGAGGTACAATGCTGTCCATGATATGAGAATATCCATATGCCTACAAGGAAGACAAGTTAATACTACTATTATTCCAATTTATGCACCAACCACCAAAGCCAAAGATGAGGAAATTGGAGATTTTTTACCAACTTCTGCAGTCAGAAATTGACCAAATACACAATCAAGATGTGTTGATTATGATTGGTGATTGGAATGCAAAAGTTAGAAACAAAGAAGAATCACCAGTAGTTGGAAAATATGGCCTTGGTGATAGAAATGATGCTGGAGATTGCATGATAGAATTTTGCAACACCAGTGACTTATTCATTGCAAATACCTTTTTTCAACAACATATATGGTGGCTATACACATGGACATCACTAGACAGAATACACATGAATCAGATTGACTACATCTGTGTAAAAAGGAGTTGCAGAAGCTCAGTATCTTCAGCCAAAACAAGGCCAGGAGCTGACTGTAGAAAAGACCATCAACTGCTCATATGCAAGTTCAAGTTGAAGCTGAAGACAACTAAAACAAGTCCACCAGAGCCAAAATTTGACCTTGATTATATCCCCCCTAAATTTAGAGACCAACAAAAGAATAGATTTGATGCATTGAACATCAATGACCAAAAACTAGATGAATTGTGGGATGACATCAAGAACATCATACATGAAGAAAGCAAAAGGTCATTAAAAAGACAAGAAAGGAAGAAAAGAACAAAATGGATGTCAAAAGAGACTCTGAAACTTGCTCTTCAATGGAAAGTAGCTAAAGCAAATGGAAGAAATGACAAGATAAAAGAGCTGAACAGAAGATTTCAAAGAATAGCTCAAGCAGACAAAATAAATTATTATAATGAAATGTGCAAGGACCTGGAGTTAGAAAACCAAAAGGGAAGAATATGCTTGGCATTTCTCAAGCTGAAAGAAGTGAAGAAAAAATTCAAGCCTTGAGTTGCAATACTGAAAAACTCTATGGGTAAAATATTGAATGCTACTGCTGTTGTTGTTGTTATGTGCCGTGGAGTTGGACCCGACTAATAGCGACCCCTCCTTGGGTTTCCGAGGCTATCACTACGGAAGTAGATTGCCCAACCTTCCTTCTGAGGAGTGGCTGGTGGGTTTGAACTGCTAGACTTTCGGTTAGCAGTCAAGTTCCTTAGGCACTACGCTACCAGAGCTCCCACTGAATGATGCAGCAAGCATCAAAAGAAGATGGAAGGAATACAGAGAGTCACTGTACCAAAAAGAATTGGTCGATTGTCACCTATTTCAGGAGGTGGCATATGATAAAGGATCAATGGCACTGAAGGAAGAAGTTGAAGCTGCACTGAAAGAATTGGTAAAAAACAAGGTTCCAAGAATTGACAGAATACCCACTGAGATTTTCACACATGGATGCCACGCTGGAGGCACTTACTTGTCTATACCAAGAAATTTTGAAGCCAGCTAGCTACCTGGGCCAACTGCCTGGGAGATATCCATACTTGTACCATTCCAAAGAAAGGTGATCCCACAGAATGTGGAAATTATTGAACAATGTCATTAATATCATATGCAAGTAAAATCTTGCTGAAGATAATTCTAAAATGGTTGCAACAGTATATTGACAGGGAACTTCCAGAAATCCAAGCTGGATTCAGAAGAGGATGTGGAACAAGGGATGTCATTGCTGATGCCAGATGGATCTGGGATGAAAGCAGAGAGTACTAGAAAGATGTTGACTTGTGTTTTACTGACTGCAAATGCATTCGACTGTGTGGATCGTAACAAATTATAGATAACATTGAGAAGAATGGGAATTCCAGAACACTTAATTGTGCTCTTGAGGAACCCACACATAAACCAGGAGGCTGTCATTAAAACAAAACAAGGGAATACTGCATGGTTTAAAATCAGGAAGGGTGTGCAGCAGGGTTGTATCCTTTCACCATAGTTATTCCATCTATATACTGAGCAAATAATGCAAGAAGCTGGACTATATGAAGAAAAACGTGGCATTAGGACTGGAGAAAGAATCATTAACAACCTGCGACATGCAGATGACACAATCTTGCTTGCTGAAAGTGACTTGAAGCACTTACTGATAAAGATTAAAGGCTACAATCTGCAAATATGGATTACACTTAAACATAAAGAAAGTGAAAATCCTCACAACTGGACCAGCATCACGATAAATGGAGAAAAGATTGAGGTTGTCAAGGTTTTCATTTTATTTGGTTCCACAATCAACACCCACGGAAGCAGCAATCAAGAAATCAGAGACAATGTGTTGCACTGGGCAAATCTGCTGCAAAAGACCTCCTTGAAGTGCTGAAGGCAAAGATGTCTCTTTGAAGACTAAGGTGCACCAAACCCAAACCACGGTATTTTCAATAGCCTCATATGCATGTGAAAGCTGGACAATTAATAAGGAAGACTGGAGAAGAGTTGATGCTTTTGAGTTAAGGTGTTAGTGAAGAATATTGAAAGTACCACGGACTGCCAGAAGAATGAACAAATCTGTCCCAGAAGAAGTGCAGCCTGAATGCTCCTGGGAAGTGAGAATGGCCAGACTTCATCTCACCTACTTTGGTCATGTTGTCAGAACAGACCATTCCCTGGAGAAAGATATCATGCTTGGTAAAGTGGAGGGTCAACAAAAAAGGGGAAGGCCCTCAACGAGATGGATTGACACAGTGACTGCAACGATGGCCTCAGGTATAGGAAGGACTGTGAGGATGGCACACAACTGGGCAGTGTTTCGTTCTGTTGTACACGGGGTTGCTATGAGTCAAAGCCAACTCGACGGCGCCTAACAACAACAAATCACCACTTACAAAGTGGCAGCAAGGCCTCCCGGATTTCAAACAATTTAAAATGCATTGAGATACAACTATTGGTTTTTATGTGTCTGAAGTAAAAGAGAAAGAAGGAAACCAAAGACTCAGAGAAGAAACTAGTCCACAGGACTAAAAAAACCCCAAACCAAACCCACTGCCACTGAGTTGATTCCAACTCATAGCAACCCTATAGGACAGAGCAGACTGCACCAAAGGATTTCCAAGGCTATAAATCTTCATGGTAGCAGACTGCCTCATCTTTCTGTTGTGAACAGCTAGTGGGTTCAAGCTACCAACTTTTGGTTAGCAGCTAAATGTTTAAACCACTGCACCACCAGAGGTCCTCAGGACTAATATATAAACCATAGCCTCATCTACCCTGAAAGCAAGAGAAATAGATGGTGCTTGGCTACCACTAATGATTGTTCTGATCAGAAACACAATAGATGGATGCTGATAGAATAGGAGCAAAACATGCAACAGAGCTCAACTTCTGAAAAAGTCCAGACTTACCGGACTGGTTGAGACTGGAGAACTCTCCGAGACTATCACCCTGAGATACTCTGCATCTTGAAGCAAAACTATTCCATGAAGTCACCTTTTAGTTAAATAATAGAGTGGCTCATAAAATAAACAATATCATCCATGAGTCATAGGATCCTTTAAAAAATTATCTATGCGAGACCAAATGATCAACATTTACTCACAAGCAAAGACAAGGCAGGGAAAGTGATTATTGGAAACAGAACAACCAAAACGGAAATGAGAAAGCTGACACATTGTGTAAAATGTCACCAATTGTCACTGAACAAACTACGTAGTTAATTGTTAAATGGGAATCTAATTTGCTGTGTAAACTTTCACTGAAAACAAGAAATATCTTAATTAAAAAAAGATGCATTCAGTCCCCTGTCCATGGTCCACATGTCTATCAACAGAAGTACTCACCTGAGAGCTAATTTAGTTTAAGTTCTGCACTGCAAAATACTTGATTTCAGTAAGTGACAGATACTGATATGGTGACAGGAAGTCAACCCTGTAAAATATTCAGGGTCACGGTGTTACACTTGATCAATTCCACTTGCTGAGCATATATAGTTCTTTGTGTATTACCAGGAAAAACAATAAAACTGGCTTCATGTTTCCATGGTGACTTCTGACAGCAATTCTTAAATTTAAGAGTGCTCTCTTTTAATCAACAATAATTTCTATCCAGATGACATTCCCAGGTTACCCTGAATTATAATATCATTGTGGTAATTCATTTTCTGCCTTAGCGCAAGGTAAAATTTATCTACCTAGAGCAAGAGGTTTTATTTGGGAGATATAGGTGGGTGGGAAAGGGATGTAGATGCTGAGGGTCACAGTGATATGATAAAAAAAAATGTAGAAAGAAAGAACAAAGGAGATAATAAATATGGATATAAGGAATTATTCATTCTATTATAAAACCCAAAAATCACTCCTACTGCTGTCGAAACAATTCTGACTCATAGTAACCCCACAGAAAGGAGTAGATCTGCCCCATAGGGTTTCCAAGGCTGTAAATCTTTATGGAAGCAGACTGCTTCATCTTTCTCCTGCAGAGAGGCTGGTGGGTTTGAACTGTAAACTTTTCAGTTAGTAGCTAAGTGCTTTAACCACTGCACCACCAGGAGTCTTTCCAATTCTCATATACACATTGAAAATTATCCTGCTCTCTGTTTCCACAAAGACTGTGCAAACCAATATAAATAACACTTTGGACACCATTTTTAATGTTAAATTATAGTATATATTTTGTACTCTAAGCATCAACAAATATATCAGTGACAGGATCTCAGTCATTAAAATACACAGCTTTAAAGCTCTTCTTAGTGGGATTCTGAAACATTAGCTAAAGACAGCAATGACTACTTTCAGCTAATGAACATTAAAAGAATCAGCACAAATTCAAATAAGTGGGTAAAGAAAGCTGTTATTATTTTAAGCTAAATTAAAACAGATGGGCAAGGCTGATACACATGTATTCAGCTACGTGCCTGACTCACATTTAATCTTTTATGAATGGTTGATCACAGATGGTGATGGGATTCAGGAACACAATCTGAGATACAGCATCCATTTCCTTTTTGCTCCAATATACTATGTCAGTTACAACTTTTCTATTTAGTGGATGAAGTACATATCATCAAAAGGAAAGAAACCACCATGAAAACAGGTTCTTGGATATTTGGAAATGAGGTGCTGGTCAATTTATCAAACTGACTTCAAACATACACTTCTCCCATCATTAATTTATTTCAATTTGGCACTATGATCCACATTCACACAAATGAGGGGGTGATAAAACAAGAAGAGATCTAAATGAGAGTGAGTCTCCCATTAACCACTGAAACCAGAATGGGATCTGCCCTTCCCGGAGCTCTCACAGCATGCCACTTGTACCTGGTTTTTGAGACATCACATTTTACTTTGGATAAGAATAAAAGAAATGTAGAATTATAGCAGAGTAAATACAATACTTCATCATAGTTATTTATTTCCATGGTGGATCCCATTACTGGATAGCAAGCTCCTAGATACAGCATATTCATCGTTTTAGACCTGGAAAATAACACAGTGCATAGCAGGTAGGAAAGATTTAGGTATACCAACAAATACATAGGAGCTCTGGTGGTGTAGTGACTAAGGCATTTGACAGCTAACCAGAAGGCTGGAGGTTCAAATCCATCAGCCACTCCTCGGAAGGAAGATAGGGCAATCTACTTCCGTAGTGATACTGCCTTGGAAACCCAAGTAGGGGTCGCTATGAGTCGGGGCCGACTCAATGGCACATAACAACAACAACAACAATGAATACATACAATAATAGCTGCTGCTTGTTGAGTCCCCATCATATGCCAGGCACTGTGCTAGGCACATGGAGTTCTGGTGGCAGTGATTTAAGCATTGGGCTGCTAACCACAAGGTTAGCAGTTTGAACCCATCACCTGCTCCTCTGGAGAAAGATGAGGCAGTCTGCTTCCATAAAGATTTATAGCCTTGGACCCTATAGGGCAGTTCTACTTTGTCCTATAGGATCATTGTGAGTTGGATTTGACTCAGTGGCAGTGGCTAGGTGTTAGTCACTTTCCACTTTCTTACACTTCCACATCCATTTACATCATTCCATTTAATCCTCAGAACTTAATCTCTATGTGACAAGATAGGTAGGATGTGGAGGCTCATGGAAGTAAAGTAAAATGCATGAAGTGCTTGCAGCTAGCTAATGGCAAAACTGGCATTCAAACCCAGGCCTGTAAGATGCAGAAGTCCTTGAACTTTCAACCCTCCTGCATAACTCCCATAAGCTCAGACCTGAGTTGCAGAATGGGCCAAACCAAATCAAAACAAACTCACTGCCACCAGGTTGATTCGACTCATTACAACCCTTCCTTGGGTTTCCGAAGTAGATTGCCCAACCTTCCTTCTGAGGAGTGGTTGGGGGGTTTGAACCACCAGCCTTCTGGTTAGCAGTCAAATGTCTTAGGCACTATGCCACCAGAGCTCCCACAGAATGGGAAGGTCTAAGGAAACGGTCAGCAGCACCGCAGGAGGTGGTTGAGTGCAGATTCCACACAATGGACACAGATGTTGGTAGCCTCTGCACTGCCACTGGTGGGCACTGATGGGAGCAGTGCCTTTGCTGCACATCTGTGCTCAGCTTTTTTGGGGCTAAGAGTAACAAGAGACACTATCACAGCAAACGAGAGGAGGAAATTGGTGGATCTCCTGACAAAGGGGAGTGCATGGGGCACATAGAAAACGCTCTGAAGCTCTTTGGAAGGAACTGGGGTAAGGACGGGGCCAGAGAAATGACTTGGGGATGGTTATTATAATCTTATTAAAACCCCTTGGCTCTGAAGACCTAGCAAATGTGGGTGATATATTGAGCCAATATTTATGTAGTGTATATTTTTTCCCATACTAGATTATAATATCATTCAAAGTAATAAAAACTAAAAACTCCCTGCCATCAAGTTGACTCTGACTCATAGCGACCCCTCCTTGGGTTTCCGAGGTGGTATCACTACGGAAGTAGATTGCCCAGTCTTCCTTCCGAGGAGCGGCTGGTGGGTTTCATATCTACACCTAATGTATTTCTGTGTCAGTGACAGTCCCTAGCACATTGCCCTGTAACCTGCTCTACATCTTCAGAAAGTGGCCGTTCTAAAAGTGGTTAGAAGTTATACTAGGAAGTTGTTCTAATGGACGACAAGGTCAGTTTCCATGGAGTCTATGAAAAGAAACACCCGTGGGGAGGGTTTTTCTAGCTTCATCCAGGGAACAGGACACCTGGAGGGGCCACTGATGGCATTCTGATTGGTATGGCATTGGGTCTTGAGGAAGAGAGGATACAGGAAGCCACCAACACTCAAGCTCATTGACTTTTACACAGTTCCTTTGATTTTAATTCTACATTCAGGAAGAACACTTCTGATCTTTATTCACTTTATGAACATGGATCTCTGACTGGGAAAGGCATGTAAGTCTAGTAGTAGCTACACAAATCCCTGGTCCTCTTATCAATTGGCCTTTTCACTGTATATTTACAGAGGTATGCCTATCATTCTTGCTTATCAGACATGTTTGGCTGATAAGGAAGACTAGTATAGTGTATGAACTTATAAAAGCTGATATGTAAACCCCTGACCTCTAACCTCAGCAAGTGCTAATACCCAATAGAGCCTAAAAAAGGCCATCACATGGGACACACTCACTAACAAAGCACCATGTCTATTGTGATATGCCTTCATTAAAAATATATATATTTTAGGAAAGAATGACACCAAAAATACAGTCTTTGACTGAAATGATTAGATTAGTTCTTACCACAGATTATCCCATCAGTATGAGACATTTAAGATTGCTATGAACTAAAAAATCTTTATGGAATTAAAAAATATATATGTGTGTAAAATATTATGTGTTTCAAAAAATGATAAAGTTTTGCTAATATAAAATACTAACAAGTTATGACTGTAAAATATATGAAATTGTTTTCCCAGTGACCAAGTGAATTTTAGTGCTTAATATTAAAAAAAATTACTTTTCTATGTGCTGAATGGCATGTGGAATTTAGATCTAGTGATGTTACCACTTAGGTGATTGGAAACAACTCGTAAGAGAAAATCAGTCTCAGTTATTGCTGAGAGATTTGGTTTTTCCAAAGATCTCCTTTCAGGTGTTACAGATGCTGAGACTTCTACTCCTCTGGAATCTTAAAAGGCTCTTTGTTCTTTGTGAACACCATAACCCCATGACCTGGAGGCACAGGTATGTGAATGTGAGCTCTCATTCTGATTTTAAAATACCTAGGCCTCTACATTTTGTTCCAGAATGAAGATCAAGAAAGGAAGTGATTATCATAGGGACCTGGTCTAGAGTTCAAAAGTTAGCAGTTCTTAGCAGCTGCCAAGGATAGAGCACCTTTGAAGAAAATCTTGCTGCAAAGTCAGTTTTTTCCCCCTCCTAAGGCACTTGACTGCTAACCAGAAGGCTGGTGGTTCAAACCTACCAGCCACTCCTTGGAAGGAAGATGGGGCAATCTACTTCCGTAGTGATACTGCCTCGGAAACCCAAGGAGGGGTTGCTATGAGTCGGGGCTGACTCGACAGCACATAACAACAACAACAACAACTAGAAGGGGGTCATTCCTGACAGCTATTATAATAAGGAAAATGAAACCAAGCTAACAGCAGCTGTTACAGCTATATCAAATGGAGAGAATCCAGGAAGAAGAAAGCTTCCAGGTCCAAGTAAGAGTGCTTTTATGAAAATGTGTGCAGAAGTCTAGGGATCAGTATTACAGATTTCAAACAGTGGGATGTACTTGAAAGCCAGAGCTGTACTGGAGAGGTTACTGGGTGGGTAATACCATAGGGTCGGGCTGCTCTCCTGACAAAAAATGAAAATATAGCCTGCTAGTCAGGAGGACTGGGCAATCTACTTCCGTAGTAATACTGCCTCAGAAATCCAAGGAGGGGTCTCTATGAGTCAGATCCAACTCGATGGCAGTGAGTGAGTCAAGACAAAAGAGC
>NW_006921589.1:38220643-38227558 GCF_000298275.1 Orycteropus afer afer | reverse complement strand
CCCCCACCTGGCTGACTGTTTCTCTGTCTGGCTTCCTGGCTTTTAATCCCCTTTCTCCTGATCTTCCGGCCTGCTACTCTGGCGTCCCTGCCTTGTCTCTCCTCACCTGTAAGCCTGGGGCTCAAGGCTTTTATCCCCTTCCCTGCTCTTCCGGCCTGCTACTCTGGCGTCCCTGCGTTGTCTCTGCTCGCCTGTAAGCCTGACAAAACCTAAGAACCTCTTATTTCAGCAATATCTTGATTGGACATCACTATGTCTCAGTTGATGTGGAATTCGGATACTCTGAGATAGTTGTGTCTTTCAAAATTCTGGAATTTTCCAGTCCCCTAGAGACACTACGGCATAACGTTGAAAAGCCTGGAATATTCAAAGTCAGATAGACCTGGGTTTGAATCCTGGCTCTGTATTAGGCTGTTAGGAACCAAGGAAAGTTTTCATTGCTTTGTACTATAGGATACACATCTGTGAAGTATAGATCATAATAGTAGGTCCTTTACTGTGCTGTTATGAAAAATAAATGCGATGATGTGGGCAGAGGGTGCAACTCAATATGCTTGCAAGAATATTCATTATGAGTTTAGTAAAAATAATAGAAAAAAGGTTGTTAAGCTTCCTTGTCATGAGGCCTTGAAAGAGACGAGGGTTTGTTTTTTGTTTGGAATGTGAAAAAGGGTTGTGAAACCTGGAGGAGAGTGAGGTGAGAGATGCAGATTCAGAAGTTTCCTCCCAGAGCAGAAAGTTAAAAGACCCACTGCAGAGTCCATGTTGTAGCAGACGTCTCTTGAGTGTGCAGGTAAGTGGGCCAGCCTGGGCAGTTAAGCTATGTGCACTGAGTTTTGGATAAGGCTGTCTTTCTAAGAGTTAGTATAGTTTAGCAATGGTGAACAATTTAGCATTGAAGGTGGTAGTACTTAAAGGTAACTCTTAGGTTGCACACAAAGAATTGAATTATGGGCTTATTCAAAGTCAGTGTTTAATCCAAGGCTGGCTTCACCACTGTGGTTGTCTTTTGTCCTAACACTTCTTGCCTTCTTCTTTTCATTACTACTGCATGCTCTATAGAATGCAGAATGATTTGCATATCAAAAGCATAAAATAATCAAAGGCTAAATTTTATGCAGAAAAAATGTTACATATTCTCAGCCAGGTCTTTGTATCAACCCATTTCAGTAAACAAACATTAACAGAGTGCCCACTGAATGTCAGGCATTCTGTTGGGTGTCAGGGATGCAAAGACGTTAGGTTAATGGCTTACTATGTGGTAGGCTCTCTCCCAGGTATTATATATGTATTGATTTACTAAATTGACTGACATAACAACCTATGAAGTAGGTATTATCATTATGTACATCTTACAATGAGGTCAGATAAGGTCATAGCGCGAGTACATGGAGAATCTGAATTTGGTTTAGTTCCAGGGCTTACACATTGTGCCACTCTACTAGACTGCCTTTCAGAAAAGGTGAGTGGGAATGTCCTTGTCCTCAAGTTTTACCCCTAGTGGCAAGGCAAAACGTTCTGAGGTACCAATTCTGTTTTCCAGCTAGATTACCATATCAGGTCTTCATTAAAGCAGTGTAGTTAAGGGCCCATCAACTTCATTTACCATTTTCTTCTAAAGAGGTTAAGTATTCCTCAGACAATTAAACTTTCAGTTTTAAATAATTGTAGATTCACATGCAACTGTAAGAAATAATACTTAGAGAGATTTCATGTACCCTTTATCCAGTTTCCCTCAACTGTAACATTTTATAAAACTTTAGTACAAAATCACAACCAGGATAATAATACAAACACAAGCTACTAATAACTTGATACAGTCAAGATACAGAATATTTCCATCACCATACGGATCTCCCACATTGCCCTTTTATACTCATACTCGTCTCCTCACCACAACCCCCTTTTCCCCTGACAACCACTAATCTGATCTCCGTTTCTATAATTTTGTTTCTTCAATAATGTTATATAAATGGAATCATACAGTATGCAATCTTTGGGGTTGGCATTTTTACACTCAGCATTAATTCCCTCGAGATTCATTCAGATTGTTGTGTGTATCAGTAATTCACTCCTTGTTATAACTAAGGAGCTCTGATGGTGCAGTGGTTAAAGCATTCGGCTGTGGTTTGAACCCACCAGCTGCTCTGCTGGAAAAAGATGAGGCAGTCTGCTTTGGTAAAGATTTACAGCCTTGGAAACCCTATGGAGACACTTCCACTATGTCCTATAGGGTCTTGAGTCAGAATTGACTCAGTGGCAATGGGTTGGATATTTTGTTTTATTATTTTTAAATAGCTGTGTAGTATTCCATGGTATGGATGTACCATAGTTTGTTTAACCATTTACTTGTTTAAAGACATTTGGGTTGTTTCTAGTTTGGGGCTATTAAAAATAAAGCTGCTATAAATTCATGTATAAGTTTTTGTGTGAACATGTGTTTTCATTTCTCTGGGATAAATACCTAGTTGTACAATTGCTGGTTCATATGATAACTGGATGTTTAGCTTTTTAAGAAACTGCCCAACTGTTTTGCAGAGTGGCTGTATCATTTCACATTGCCACCAAGATACATGAGTAATCAGTTTCTCTGCATCCTCGCAAACATTTGGTGTTGTCACTGTTTTTGTATTTAAGCCATTCTGATAGGTGTGTGGCGATACCTCATTGTGGCTTAAATTTGCATCAACTTATGATGTTGAACATCTTTCATGTGCTTATTTGCCTGCCATATCTATATCCCTTCAGTGATACAGGCAAAAGTTTTTAATTTTGATGAAGTTCAATCTATCAAATTTTCTTCCTTTTTTGGGGGTAGGGGGAGGAGGATATGTCAGAACTATTTGCTTAGTCCTAGATCTTGACAATATTATTCTACATTTTATGTTTTACATTACATTTGCAATCCATTTTGATTTAATGTTTGTCTAAGGAGTGAAATACTTTTTCTTTTTTTGCTTATGAATGTCCAATTACACCAGCACCATTTATTTAATAGTCTATTTTTCCTTTATTGAATTGCTTTTGCATCTTTGTAAAAAATCAGTTGGGCATATTTGTATAAATCTATGTCTGGGTTTTCTATTCTGTCCCACTGACCCATATGTCTATCCCTCTGCTAATACCACACAGTCTTGATTACTGCAGTTTTATACTAAATCTTGGGATTCGGTAGACTGAGTCCCAATTTATTCTTCTTTTGCAAAATAGTTTTAGCTGTATAAATTTTAGAATAATTTTACATCCACAAAAAAAAACTTGCTGGGCTTTTGATAGTAATTGCATTAAATGTATAGATTAATTTTTGGGGAAAGAACATCTTTACTACATTAAGCCTTTTAATTCATGAATACAGTATGTCTCTCCATTTATTTAAATCTGCTTTGATTTGTTTAATTAGCATTTTGTAGTTTTCAGTGTACAACTCCCATCTTTCATTTTTTAGCAACTATAAATAATACTATACTTTCAATTTCAGTGCCCACATATTCGATGTCAGTATACAGAAATAAAATTGATTTTTTGTGTGCTTATTTTGTGTTCCGTGACCTTGATGAACTCACTTATAATGTTTAGGGGGTAGACTCCTTAGGGTTTTCTATGTAGATAATCATGTATTCTGCAAACAGGAACAGTTTTATTTTTTCCTCTCCTTTTATTTCCTTTTCTTGCCTTATTGCTCTGGCCAGAACTTTTTGCATAATACTGAGTAAGAGTGGTGAAAGCAGAACTCCTTGCCTTGTTTCCAATTTAAAGGTGAAAGTATTCAGTCTTTCACCAGTAAGTATAATGTTAGCTATGGGTTTTTTGTAGATGCCCTTAACAACTAGAGGAAGTTTTTACCTATTTTTCCAAGAGCTTTTATGATGAATGGATGTTGAATTTTGCCAAAGGCTTTTTCTGCATTGATTCATATAATCATGTGACTTTTCTCCTTTAGTCTACTAATTTAGTGGATTACATGGATTGATTTTTGAATACTGAAAAAGCCTTGCATCCCTGGAATAAATCCCACTTGGCCATGGTGTATAATTCTGTTCAAACATAGTTAAATTCTACTTGCTAATATTTTAAGGGTTGTTGTGTCTATACTTATTTGAGATATTTGTCTGTAGTTTTCTTTTTATTTGTTTCCACACCATCTTTGTTTGCTTTTGGTATCAGGGTAAAACTAGCTTCATAAAATGAACTGGAAAGTGTTTCCACCTCATCTATTTTCTGGAAGAAACTGTAAAATTGGTGTTAATCCTTCTTAAATGTTTGGAAGAATTCACCAGTGAAACCATCTGGACCTGAGATTTCTTTTTTGGAAGTTTTTAAACGACAGTCAATTTCCTGAATAGTTATAGGGCTATTCCGGTTAATTATTTCGTAGTGGATGAGTTGTGGTGGTTTGTGTTTTTTAAGGAATTGATGCAGTACATCTAAGTTGTCAAATTTATGCGTAGAATCATTAGTGGCATTCCCTTGTTATCCTTCAGGGTCTGTAGTCGTATCCCCTACTTTATTCCTGATATTGTTCTTTTATGTTTTTTCTATCTTTGTTGTTGTTGTTGTTGTCAATCTTACCAGGGGTTTGTCAATTTTATTAATCTTTTCAAAAACATATTCTTTGTTTCATTGATTCTCTTCCGTTTTTAATTTCACTGATTGCTGTCCTTATCTCCACTATTACCTTCTTCCTGCTTGTTTTGCTTTTCTTTTTCTGGTAGAAGCTTATTGATTTGAGACTTTTCCTCTTTTCAGTGTAGCAGTTAGTGCTATAAACTTCTTTCTCAGCACTACTTGAGCTGTGTCCCAAAGTTTTGATACGTTGTCTTTTCTTTCAGTATAATGTTATTTTTTAAATTTCCCTTGAGAATTCGTCTTTGATTTATGGATTATTTAGAAGTCTACTGCTTCATAACCAAGTGTCCCAAGTGCTCCAAGGAGATTTTCCTTATATCTTTCCGTTGCTGATTTCTAGTTTGACTCCACTGTGGTCTATATAATTTCAATGTTTTTACATGTGTTCAGGTTTGTTTTATGACCTAGAATATGATCTCTGTGAATGTCCTATGGGCACTTAAAAAAAAATGTATTCTGCTGTTGTTGTGCGCAGATGTGCACAGTGTTCTATAAACGTCCATTAGATTCTTTGTTTGATAGTGTTGTTGAATTTTCCTGTATCATTCCTGATATTCTGTCTAGCTGTTCTATCAATTACTGAGAGAGAAGTTGCAGAAGTCTCCAACTATAACTGTGGATTTGTCTATTTCTCCTTTCAGTTTTATCAGTTTTTGCTTCACATATTTTGTAGCTTGGTACATACACATTTAAGTTTGCTTTGTCTTCTTAGTGGATGGTACTTATATAATGTCCCTCTTTGCTTTCAGTAATTTTCTTTTCTCTAAAGTTTGTCTAATTTTAACATACAAGATTTTAATACAGGATTTAACATGGGAATTTTTTTGGTTGTGAATATATATGTAACAAATTGTCTGCCTTTTGAACATCCTTCATATATACAATTGAATGACATTAGTTATGCTTATATGTTGTTCAGCCATTATCATTATCTATTTCTAAGTTCTTTTGATTGTTTGCATAATATATCTTTCTCCATCCTTTTATACTTTTAATCTGCCTGTCTTGTTATAGTTGGAGTTTCTTATATACAGCATATAGTTGGGTCATTTTTTAAAATTTACTCTTTCTAATCTCTCCTTTTCATCAGTGTTTTTAGACCATTTACATTTACTGTCATTATTGATGTTAGAGTTTAAATCTTCCTTTTTTTTCTTTCACTTTGTTCTGTTTTTCATTTCTATTTTCTTTTTCCTGCCTTCCTGTGAGTTAAACAATTATTTTAAGAATTCCATTTTAACTTATCTACAGTATTTTTGGGAGCTCTGGTGGCATAGTGCCTAAGGCATCTGACTACTAACCAAAAGGCTAGCTGTTCAAACCCACCAGCCACTCCTCGGAAGGAAGATTGGAAAATCTATAGTATTTTTGAGTGTATGTCTTTGCATAGCTTTTTTTAGTGATGTTCTAGGTATTATATTATATATCCATAATTTATCACAGTTTACTGCTGTTATCTTAACCAGTTTGAATGAAGTGTAGAAATGTTATTATCTCTTTTTATATCCCTTTGCCCTCCTCCTTTTATAATGTACTTTTCTTAACCACCTTGTGATAGTTAGTTTGTGTGTCAACTTGGCTGGGCCTGGCTGAGTGGCTGGGCAGCTGGTGACAGTTATTCCCCATGACAAGACTGGCAATCAACTCCATGCTGGGTTCTACCACAAGCAGCTGAGTAGCTGCTTTCGGGAATGTGGTCTGCTTCCTGTATATAAGGAGAAGCCTTGGGAATGGTCTCTAGCTTACGGCATGCATGGACCCTGCACGTAGCCATGTTCTTGTTCAGCAGCCTGACATCCTTTGCCGATGTTGGGACTTACACTGGACTTAAATTAATGGTCTGCCATGTGGTTTGGTAAGATTAGAACTGTGCCTTTATATTTGTCAACCTTAAGCTTGGCAGCCTCAGCAGCCAGCAGCTGAGTAAAAAGCCTCTAGTTTCAGTGGGCCAGGAGCTGAAGGCAGAGCTGAAGCCCAAGGCTGAGGGGCTTTCACACAGCCTCCAGAACTAGGCACTTTGAACTTGGACTTAAAGCCTCCAAATTGTAAGAACAAACTCCTGTTTGTTAAGGTCAGCCCCAGGGTTACAGGTGAGGAGAGACAACTCAGGGACGCCCAGAGTAGCAGGCCGGAAGAGCAGGAGAAAGGGATAAAAGCCTTGAACCCGGACAGAAGAGCAGTCAGCCCCAGGGTTACAGGAGAGGAGAGACAACTCAGGGACGCCCAAAGAAGCAGGCCGGAAGAGCAGGAGAAAGGGGATTAAAAGCCAGGAAGCCAGACAGAGAAACA
>NW_006921589.1:38185516-38217323 GCF_000298275.1 Orycteropus afer afer | reverse complement strand
ACTCGACGGCACTTTAACAACAACAACAACAACATTTGTGGTATATTCTTGTCAGAGTGGCACTAGGTCACCAGAACACACCTCTTCTTACATACATTTTAAAGCATTCAGGGTTATATTTTTTTTTTCAAATGTCAAACATCATTTATGAAACTTAAGCAGGAAAGTCCCTAATTTTTCTTCATCGCCAACAAATAATAAAAAAGATTTCTGAGCATTTTAGTTACAAATCTTCATGTCAGTAATTAATGTGGCTATTCCAGCATAATAAGGAGCTCTGGTAGCATAGTGGGTAAGGTATTTGGCTGCTAACCAGAAGGTTGGCAGTTCAAACCCACCAGCTGCTATCTACTTCTGTAAAGATTTACAGTTTTAGAAACCCAGTGGGTGTCGCTATGAGTAAGAATCGACTTGATGGCAGTTGATAGTCCAGTGTAATAATCACAAATTTTGAATGTTATTAAATGTTAAAGATTGACCCTGCCCCTTGCCCTCAGTAGTTGCAGTGGAGAAGGGAACAAGGCTGACTTCTCTGTTCTCCAGCTTAGGGCTGTTCCTCCACTTGCTCCTTTCCTGGCTGATTCTGCCCCCTCCAGGACTGTAGGGAGTGGGGAAAAGGAGACACACAAAGGGGGCAAGGACAGCTAACTGACTAGCATCCTCTTGCAGTGGTTTCCTCTGACTGGGTCAAATGTTTAAAACTACCTGTTCCTGGGGTACTTACTTAGGCTTTCCAGTGACTCTCCCCCATCACTGGGGTCTCTCACTTGCAGTTTCCTCTACCTGGTTGAACGCACTTCTCTATGGGTAGTTTACAGTCAGTCCTCCCTCCCTGCTCAGACATCCTTGGTCTCCTCACTCCTCCAGACAGTCCTCTTGAGTAGCATCCAGGAGAAGTGCAGGCTTGCTCTGGCCTTTGGCCAAATGTGGGCATAAGGAAATATGCACATTTGACCCATCGTTGGTGGGGGTAGAGTTATTTCTCAAACACTGCCTTTTTCATTTAGCTGCCTGACAAGCAAGCTCTAGTCAGAGCCATCCAGCATATATATTTTTCACATGCCAGTCCACTGTGTCTCCTAAATTATAAGGGTCACATATAAGATATCCAAGCAATCTCACTGAAATGTCTCTCACCAGGCTTGGGGTGAAAAGAAAGTACCTCTTCTCCCTTGCAATGGAGGGGTAGGACTCATAGCAGAGCTACCTCCAAAGACATCATCTCTCTGATCTTCAGCTTCTCCCCCTCAGTTCAGACTTAAATGGGTAAAGGGGCATGGAATGATAAACTGATGTCTCACTTTGAAATGTGGGGCAAAGGTTCCACTATCCTGGGCCCCAACTGCAGGTAAGACTAAAATTGTTTTATTTTAACATCCTGTTGAATGGTTCTTTCAACATATGCCAAATGCACTTATAATCAATCTATAAAAACTTTTTCTGCCATCTTACAAAGAAAAAAATACAATTGTTTGTCATATAAGATTGTCTCTTTCACTGTTCTGAATATTGACTCACATTCAAATTGTGATTCAAACTTTGTGGACTTACATTTATATTCATTTGTGAATTTAAATGTATTCTGGCAGAGCAGACTGCCAAAGGCTTCACAATATCCATTCCCACCCTTCTGCCCCATCCCTTAATGAGAGGCTCCCATAAGATTTCATGTTCCCGCTCAATACGAATTAAATAGAAGAAAAACAAGACCAGTATTGTTCAGATTTCCAGAGAATGCTGCCCGTTGGAAGACTGCCTACTGAGAGGTCATGTACATCCCCAAGTCCATCTCTTAGCAGCACCTCTGGGGACAGAAAAAGCCATCAGAGACTGGTTTGGACCCGGGGTTCAAATTTTATCTGTTTGTCCTCAAATGATCACTTATGAGCCCTCTAATATTTAACTCCTCTTCTAAAATCCTGCTTTCTTAGTCTTCAGAAGAATAATTAGACATTGCCAATATAACTAAATCTTCTATATATATACACACACATACATATATACATATACACACATATATATATATGTGTACATATATGTATATATATATGTTGTTGTTGTTATGTGCCGTGGAGTCAGACCTGACTCATGGCAACCCCTCCTTGGGTTTCCGAGGCAGTATCACTATGAAAGTAGATGGCCCAACCTTCCTTCTGAGGAGTGGCTGATGGGCTTGAACTGCCAGCCTTCTGGTTAGCAGTCAAGTGCCTTAGGCACTATGGTACCAGAGCTCCTATGTATATCTATGTATATGTATATATATATATGTAAAAACATATGTATATATTATAAAAACACAATATGTATATATATATTATGTACATACACATATATATATTATGTACATATATGTATGTACATAATATATGTATACTGGGCCTCCAACTGCAAGTAAGACTAAAATTGTTTTATTTTAACATCCTGTTGAATGGCTTTTTCAACACATGCCAAATGCACTTATAGTCAATCTATAAAATTGTATATACATACAATCTATATATGTATATACATACACATATATGTATATACATATATACATACACATATATATGATTTACTTATATTGGCAATGAATAAATACACACATATGTATGTATGTGTGTGTGTGTGTGTGTGTGTGTGTATGTATATATATATATATATATATATATTCAAAGCCAGGTAGATGGTAATGGTTTTCTTAAAGTCCTGTGAGAAACACAAGAAACAACCCAAAACAATGCATAGTTTATTCAAAACACTGTAATTTCAGTACTCGGTTGCCTGAGATATAGATGTGTTTTTTCTGTCTTCGAGAACCCTAGGAACTCCTAGAGCAGACATGCAGGAGCACTGTCACCCCCACGTACTGTCACAGCTGAAATCCAAGTTCACTCATAACAGCAAAAAGTGGAAAAAGTTCAGGGGAAGCAGCCAAATTCCAAATGATTTGGCATGGCAAAATCTTGGACTGCATTTAATCAGAGGCCCAGAGTTTTTAAACAATCTCTCTAAATTTCTGTAGGCACTTTATATAATGGTATTGGCACATACATTTTTCCATTTCAATAACAAAGCCACAAAGTCTTCATAATCACAGACAAAACTTTAATATTATTAAAGAAAAACAGTTGCCAATATAAACCTACATATTCCAAATAGGGGGATGATGCCCTGATTTTTCTCTTCAGAGTCACTAAAAACATTTTCCAGATAGGGGAAAAGAGAGGCTTAGAGGTCTCCTTTGCCAACTTCCTTCCTCTACTCAAACATAAGTTTTATTCAGACACAAGAGCTTTATTGGCCAAGCCTTCCCGACTCTGCTTTTATATTTTGAGCCCAACTGTATATGACTGATCACAGCTCTCAGCACATCTTGTGGGGAGATTTTTGCTTGCATATCTTGTACATACATCTTTGATCAAGACCAGGCAAGAATAATAATTTAAGTGGGTAGACTTGGCAAAATCCTAAACCTTACTATCTATAAACACTAAGAGATTCATAGCACTTTCCAGAAGTTCTTTGCTCACAGACCTAACTCAACATCAATTTGTATAAAGGAAGTAGAGTGAAAATAAGTAAAACCACAATTTCTGTTCCTTTTTCATTATAGCAAAATACAATGAATACAAAGTATGATTCATTAATTCCAAGCTTATGATCACAGACATGAGCCACAAACCATGAATGTCAAGTAAGCACAGACCAAGTTAAGTCAGAGTCAAATAAAGTATACATCAAAATTAATGATACATATTTAATGATATGGATATCATAATAATTGCTTAACTAGATGGAAGGAAGGTCCCAGACAAACTTCCCCGACTGCACAGATCAGCTGCCTCTGGTGGTCACCCATCCTCTTTCATCCCATTCTAGTTCCCAAAGGAAAAAATCCTTGGTCTCTTGGAGAAGGCCTGGCAGCCATACTCTTACTCTTTATGTTCCTTCCACAGGCTGAAAGCATAGGTTAGGTGATATGAAGTAAAGAAAGGTCTCCCTTTGCAATTCCTGTTCACAGGCCAGAGAAGCTACCCAGAGCTACCAGAAGCGTATCTTTTCATCAGTGTCCCTCTAGCACCTCGCACAGAGTCATGACCCCTGGGAAGACAGGCGATTGGGTGAGGGAAAAGGTTGGCATGGCAATGGTGAGAGCCTTAGAAATCTACCTCTTAGTGCATATTGAGTAATTGTTGCGTTATCCTAATATCTAGTACCCAAGGAACTGGGGATTTTAAGGAATATGAGGGTTTTGGACCTTTATAGAAAGAGGGAACATAAATTAGAGAAGGTGTCTCCCCCCAAAGAAACACCTCTTCACTTAATACTGATATTAGGCAGGAACTACTCCTGCTCCCTTTCTTCTGGAACTCATTGAACCTGCCTGGTCTCTTTCCAAATCTGCTCATAGTTGAGTAGGCCAGCAGTGAGGATAAAATACTCGCAACAATCTAGCTCTTTGATGCCACTCCTAAAGGAGGATCCAGGATTGAACATTTGTATTTTGTTTTGATCGGGAAGTATCAGGGTATAAGAACGTTTATAGCCTACTTAGGGTTTATGTTTAGTACGGACTACCCCCAAGAGGAATTCTAGGATGCATTCCAATGGGGACACATAGAACTTCTCATCCAACTAAAATAATTATGGAAAATTAGAGGGGAATTCTCACCACATCTGTGTTATAAATGACCCACTGAAATTCTTTCCTAAAAGCAAATGGTGGTGCCACTCCTACTGGTTTATATTGATAATCTGGTCCTTTTCAACTGATACTGCAAATAAAATTCTCACTACCTCTTCTAACTGCTTTTGAATATCTTATAATTGCCATGAATAATCATCTCTTTGTAAATCACACAGCACAGGTGCTGATCCATATAAAGGGGTAATTTCATCATCAGTCAAAATTTATGAAACCTTGTGGAAAGAAAACGTTTTCAGCTGTATAACAGAAATAACGGCCCCAAAATGTCTTTCCTAAAATTAAAGTAATGTGCAATATATTATGTACATAGAAAGAAGGTGTTAGATAATTATTTTCATAGCTATTACACTATGGGCTTAAAGATAACTCATTAAAGTATTTTAAAACAGTACAAGTTATTGAGACTGCAATAACAAATTGGTAATAAAAGTTTATATGTCCATTTATGACATATGGTATTCATAGAGAAACCAATTAAAGGCAGCTGCATTTTAAGTACATATTGAAAGGCAGGCTTCTAATGACTAGTTACCGCAGTAAGCCCTAACTCTCCCACTGATCACTCCCTACACACACTTACACACACACAGACACTTTATCAAAAGCTTGTCTTATATGGGATCTATATTTGCTAATAAGTCTACAAAAACTTCCATAGCAATGCTGGTGTCAAGGGACAGAAGTGACATCGCCTTTTATCTTAACCAATTTCTACCAAGCTTTTGTTCTATGTTTAGAAGCCTAGGGTGATAGTGGAAAGGAGGTAGAGCTTTAACCTGCAATGGAAGTCAGAATCGTGTAGCAGAGTAGACATTTCATTTGAAATCAGGAATTTTGATTTGTGGTCCCATTTCTTGCATTGATTTTGGACAAGTCCACAAATTCCTTGACACTTCTCACCTTTAAAAGGCAGAGCCTACCTTACCTTTCCTTGAATGTAGGTGGCATTTTGTGAATATATGCCTTAATCAGTACATGGAGCAGAAGTGACACTGTGTGACTTCCAAAGCCAGCTCATAAAAAATGATATGGGGTTTCTCTCTCTTTCTCTTCTGGGACAGATGCCTTTGGACCCCTAAGCCACCATGAAAGATATCCAGCTACTCTGGAACCACCATGTTGAAGAAACCACATGAGGAAACCACATAGAGATAGAGCAGCCCACTAAACCTCAGGTGTTTGATCTTCCAGCTCAGGAGACAGACATACATGTAAAAAATGCTTCCAGCTTCAGCCACTAGAAACCCTTACCCAGAACTGCTCTGTTAGTTACTTGTGAATTCCTAATCCACAAAGCAGTGAAAGATAATCAATGATTATGTTGTGTCAAGTCATTAAGTTTTAGGGTGTTTTTTTAAATGCAATCACAGTAACTGGAACAGGAACTATACTGGAATCTGAACTAAAGGAAAAAAAAAAAAGTCACTCACAATGTCAAACAAGGTAATCTGTAGCATTCACCAAATGTGAGCCTGAGACCAGAACAAGACGGTGCCTGGTTACCACCACCATGCACTCTGACTGGAATCACAATAGAAGGTCCTGGACATAGGGGGAGAAAAATAGAGAACGAAATTCAAAATCATAAAAAAGACCAGACTTACTGGTCTGATAGAGATTGGGAGAACCCCACAGACTATGGCTCTTAGACAAGCTTCAAAGCTGGAACTGAATGCACTGAGATCATCTTTCAGCCCCAAAATACACAAGCCTATAAAGCAAACAGTAACACCTGTGAAGAATGTGCTCCTCAGAAAAATCAACCATATGAGACCAAAAGGGTAGCATTTACCCAAACACAAAATTTAGAAGCAGGAAGGGGCAGGAAAGAAGGAAATGGGGAAGCCAGGGAGGAAGTGGGAAGAGTACTGTCACACTGAGGGGACTACAACTAATGTCATGAAACACAATATATAGAAACTGTTAAATGGAAAACTAATTTTCTCTGCATACTTTTACCCAAATCACAATAGAATGTTAAAAAAAGAAAAATAAAAAATCACCAATAAATGTAACACCAGAATAAAATAAACACCAGAATAATCAATTTTTTACTTCTAAACTGGGTGACCTTAGGAGAATTTTCTCACATTCATAGTTAAAAGATATGACCTTAAGTGGAGCCATTTGAAACCAGCAAGAAAGCCAAAGGCAAAGGAAATAGATGGAGGATTATTGAGTCATTTCTATGTAAACAGTGGACCTATTGCTCACTGCCTTTCTGTCTCATAATCGTTCTCAATAGACCATGCAGTCAGTGGAGTTTAAATGTTTCCCCAGATACTTCTCTGATAACTCTGAAAAAGTAGAACTTCTTCTTTTAAAAGGACAAGGAAAAGAGCTGGAGGAGTATAGGCAAGAAAGGTGGCATTTGTTGCTGGGCCAGAAAAGAGTAAATTCCGGATAGCTAGTCTGTCCTTGTGTAGCTGAACCAAAAATGATGCTCAGAAGGATGCTCTGGTGGTGCAGCGCCTATGGCACTGGCTGCTAACCAGAAAGCTAGTGGTCCAAACCCACCAGCCACTCTGTGGAAGGAAGACTGGGCAATCTACTTCCATAGAGATACCACCTTGGAAACCCAAAAGGGGGTCACTATGAATCAGAATCGACTCGATGGTAGTGAGTTGGTGGGTTTTTTTTTTTTTTGGTAATACTATATTCCAAGGTATTCTAAAATCAGTTCCTCTTCAGTTGCCTCAGAAAAGAATGTCTTCCTTGTTTGCAGTAAACCAAAACGAAGAAAACAAACGCACTGCCATCTAGTCGAATCCGACTCATAGTGACCCCTCCTTGGGTTTCCGAGGCTGTATCACTACCAAAGTAGATTGCCCAATCTTCCTTTTGAGGAGTAGCTGGTGGGTTTGAACCCCTAGCCTTCTGGTTAGCAGTCAAGTGCCTTAGGCACTACACCACCAGAGCTCCCTAGTTTGCCTCAGTGGGACATTTATTAAACGACACTTACTATATACCAGGCTAAGTGTTTCACATGTATCCCTCACTTAAACTTTGACATTCTTGATGATTTCCATTTTGCAGAAGGGAATAGGAGCTCTGGTAGCATAGTGCCTAAGGCACTTGACTGCTAACCAGAAGGCTGGCTGTTCAAACCCATTAGCCACTCCTTGGAAGGAAGGTTGGGCAATCCTACTTCTGTAGTGATACTGCCTCGGAAACCCAAGGAGGGGTCATTATGAGTTGTGGCCGGCTTGACGGCACATAACAACAACAACAATAGAATGGTTAAGAAGGTTGGCCAGGATCAGATAACGAGACCAAGCTGGAATTCTAACATAGGGTAGTTCGATTCTGGAACCTATGCCACTACCATAACCTCTACCTTAGAAAAAAAAGTTATGCCCAGTGAAAGATGCCCTGTGTCACAGAAATAAAAAACTAAAGCAATTAGAGGCCCAATGGGGAATGAACAGCAAGCCAATCATTATGAGTGCTCACATGACAAACAGTTAACGTTTCTCATCATATAATACTGTTATTGAATATTGAGATATGAAGTTTGCTTTCTGAAATATATACCAAGCTTATCTGGTACATCTTAACTATATTTAAAATATAAACTGTGTTTATACTCAGGGCTAACATCCCAGCCCAAGTCAACATGGAAGAGTCAATTGTCAGCTTTGAGTTTGGGTAGATAGAAATGCTATAGATAGATCTACATACCATAAAGTGAAACAGTTTAATTACTTACCACAGAATATCTTCCAGAAGAATTTCAGTGGTAACTTCATTAATCAGGCAGTGAGGGCATTTGTTGAGAGGTTAAGACTGGCAATTTCAGGTTTGTATATGTGTGTTAGATAAAACAAAACTACTCACCAACTCCAGACACTGTCTGTGGCCATAGGCAGCAGCATAATGTATGCTGTTGTAACCTTCCTTGTCCCGGATAGATGGGTTAGCATCATTCTGCAGCAGAAACTCTAGACATCTGTAAATATAAAGACAGAACGTTATTTAGAAAACACCTCTGGGCCAAAAGGCACAATCAATGTAAATCATCTCCTTTTCTGCATGTTTCACAAAGCACTTTGTGAATTTTAGTATTTCTTTAGAAATCCTACAACAATGAAGTTTCACGAGCTGTAAGGGATATGTGTGTGTGTGTGTTCATAGGCTTTATTTCAGCTTAACATAGATATTCTAGAATTCAGGAAATGCTTTAGGAATAAGAGGGTAATTAAGGCTTTTTTTTTGTTTGTTTGTTTTCCCTCATATTAGGGTACAGAACCTGTCTGGCCTCAAGATCACTGAATAATTAGTTGTTAACAGTGCATATTCAAAAGACAAAGTCTAAATGTAATAAAGGAATGGTTAGGCAATTGCAATGGGGCAAACCTCAATTAAATGAGTTTGTTTTTAACCTTGCTTTTGGAGACTCTAAAATCAAAAGTTAGGAAAAAGAAAGAATAAGAAAAAGAAAGGACTTAAGAATAGCTTAAAAACTAAGAAGATTAAAGGAATGGGTAAATATTTTTAAAATATACAGTATTAACTCAGTGACCACATATGAAAAAATGTGCTTACATTGTACAATTAGAAAAAAGACTAGACTTAAAACAATAAATTTAAAAAACCCTTTCTGACAGGTAATTTTTCTGAAAAAGCCATAATCATTGGAAAAGTTAAAGAAAAAGCCATGGCACCACTTTGCTAAAGAGCCAAACTAGTACGCAAGTCCTCACAGATTTAACGGACATGGTTCAGGACCTACCGAGAATGAGCTGTCCTGCCAGGTACAAATAGAATAACTGGGCAGTAGGCACTGCTCCAGAATTTCAGAATTATTTCTGTACTAGTGGAACAAGCATGTACTTTACAGGGCCAAGCTGATTGCTTTCATACTCAAAAATCTTAGGATTATAAATGTTAAGTCTATACATTAAACAAGACCTTCCAACAGAAATGTTTGTAGTTTACTTAAAAACTATTAAATGACATTTACCTATCTTTTGGCATAAGATAAAAGAATAAATTGCTCATTGTTATGTGCTGTCAGGTTGGTTCTGACTCATAGCAACCCTATGTACTAGCGAACAAAACATGCCGAGTCCTGCACCATCCTTGCAATCATTGTTGCTATGTTTTACCTATCTTTTGGCATAAGATAAAAGAATAAATTGCTCATTGTTATGTGCTGTCAGGTTGGTTCTGACTCATAGCAACCCTACGTACTAGCGAACAAAACATGCCGAGTCCTGCACCATCCTTGCAATCGTTGCTATGTTTGAGCCTATTGTCGCAGCCACTGTGTCAACTCATCTCATTGAGAGTCTTCCTCTTTTTCACTGACCTTCCTCTACTTTACCAAGTATGATGTGATGTCTTTCTCCAGGGACTGGTCTCTCCTGATAGCATGCCCAAATTATGTGAGACAACGTCTCACCATCCTTACTTCTAATTAGCATTCTGGTTGTACTTCCTTTAAGATAGATCTGTTAATTTTTCTGGTAGTTCATGGTATATTCAATATTGCACACCAACACCATAATTCAAATGCATCAATTTTTCTTTGATCTTTCTTGCTCATTGTGCAGCTTTCACAAGTATATGAGCAGATTGAAAATACTATGTCTTGGCTGAACGATCATGTATGTCTAGGCAAAAGGGAATATACTCATGTCCATACAACAAGGTAAAAAAAAAAACCAAACTCACTGCTGTCGAGTCAAATCTGACTCACTATGGAAGTAGATTGCCCAACCTTCCTTCCGAGGAGAGGCTGGTGGGTTTGAACCGGCAGCCTTCTGGTTAGCAGTCAAATGCCTTAGGCACAACACCACCAGAACTCCCATGTATTAAGGTGGGTAGACGGTATTTCTACATATGTATTTGTATGTGCTGTAGGAAGGTCCATATATATATAATAGAGCTAACAAGGGGCAAAGTCATAATAACTTCTTAGCCATAGCCAACCACCCTGAAGGAGTGAGTAGTTGGACCTGTGGGCTTGGAATCATGGTCACAGGGGACATCAAGCTCAACTGGCATAAGATACTACACAAAAACATTGTTCTACATCCTACTTTGGTGAATAGCATCTAGGGTCTTAAAAAGCTTGGAAGCAGCCATCTAGATAGAACAATGGCTCTCTCCTCATCCAGAGCAAAGAACAATGAAGAAAACCAAAGACACATGGAAACAAGCAGTCCAAGGGACTAGTGCACCATATGAACCTCAGCCTATTTGACCATGAGACCAGAAGAACTAGATGGTGCCCAGCTACCACTGTCAACCACTCAGAAAGGGATCAGTGCAGAAGATCCTGGATAGAGTGGGAGAATAATGTGGAACAAAATTCAAAATCATAAAAAAAAGACCAGATCTACTGGTCTGAAAGAGCCTGATGAGACCACTGAGACTGTGGCCCCTAGTTACACTTCAGGTCTGGAACTGAACTCACTCCTGTGGCTTTGAGCCAAACAATAGACAAGTATATAGGGTGAACATCTATATCAGGTAGATACACTCTTTAGAATCATGGGAGAACAGAAGGGCAGTATTTGCAAAGGGAGATAGCTCGGGGGCAGGAATGCATAGGAAAGAAAGACACAGGGAAGACGTAACTACAGGAAGGAAGTGGGAAGAGAGATGTTACAGTTTGGAGAATTGCAGCCTATGTCATTAAACAAAATGTGTATAAACTGCTTTACAGAAAATGAATTTGCTCTGTGAACTTTCACCCAAATCACAACAAAAATTAAAAAGAAGATACCATGTCTTGGGTCAGGTGCACCTTAGTTCTCAAGGTGATGTCTTTGCTGGCTTTTGAATACTTTAAAGAGGTCTTTTTCAGCAGATTTGCCCAATGCAGTATGCCATTAGATTTCTTGACTACTGCTACCATGGGGAAATCACTCATAACCCAAAATTCAAAACCCATTGCCATCGAGTCAATTCTGATTCATAGTGACCCTAGAGGACAGAGTAGAACTTCCCCATAGGGTTTCCAAGGCTGTAATATTTACAGAAGCAGACTGCCACATCTTTCTTCCACATAGCAGCTGGTGGGTTTGAACCACTGATCTTCTGAGTCAGCAGCTGAGTGCTTAACCATTATACCACCAGGGCTCCTCTAAATTATTCACAAAGACAATTAAAGCAGGTATTTCCATTTCCAGAAAGACTGATGAGAGACAAAGTTTTAAGCCAAATAGCTACATGTCACATAATTTATCTATAAAATGCTCCATAATAAATCAAGCTATTATTGGAACACTGCAATCATATTGCCTTTGGTGATTTGCCCCTTATAAGGAAGTTCTTTTTTATTTTGGTAATTAAATAGATGTCCATGGACAAGATCCCAAGTGTGACTCATTTTCAACCAAATTCATCCCTTTAAATAAATCCTTCAACAGAAATAGTGTTGTAGTGGCCACAAAATCCCCAACTTCTCAATGGATTATATTCTAAAAGTCAATCAGTAAATGGGTTGTGTGGAATTTGGAAAGCACTTGGAATTACCCTCAGAGAATTACTTAAACAAGCTGAATTATGCTACCAACAGTGTTATAGTTTTTCTTTAACAAGTAATCTATAAAACAGATACCCCTTATTGTATATTGCCTTCCCCTTCACTCAAGTTAATATGAGTCTACCCTCAAGTTAGTGGTTTACCCTCCCTTCCCCTCACACTGCTGGTAACCACCAAAGAGTATTTCTTTTTGTGTATAAACATTTTCTTAACTTTTTCAACAGTGGTCTCATACATTATTTGTCCTTTTGTGATTGTGGTAGTTAAAGTTGTGTGTCAACTTGGCTGGACCTGGTTGAGTGGCTGGGCAGCTGGGGGTAGTTATTCCCTATGATGAGACTGGAAATCAACTCCATGGTGGGATCTACCACAAGCAGCTGAGTAGCTGCCTTAGGGATGTGGTCTTTTTCCCATATATTAGCAGCAGCTTTGGGAATGGTCTCCAGCTTATGGAATGCTTGAACCCTTCATGTTCAGCAGCCTGCCATGCTCTGCCAACCTTGAGACTTTCAAGAGACTTGAATTAATGGCCTGCTGTGTGGTTTGGTGACATCAGGACTGTGCCTTTTTACTTGTCAACCTTGGGTTTGTCAGCTTCAGCAGCCAGCAGCTGAGTGAAGAAAACCCTCCAGCTTCAGTGGGCCGGGAGCAGGAGGCGGAGCTGGATCCCAAGGTTGAGGGGCTTTCTCCCAGCCCCTAGAGCCTGGCACTTTGAAGTCGGACTTAAAGCCTCCAAATTGTAAGAATAAACTCCTGTTTGTTAGGACCATCCCATTTGTGGTATATTCTTGTCAGAGTGGCACAGAGGTAACCAGAACAGTGATTGACTAATTTCACTCAGCATAATGTCCTCTAAGTTCATCCATATTATGAGATGTTCAACAGATTTGTTGTTGTTTTTTTAATGTTGCATACTATTCCATTGTGTGTGTGTACCATAGTTTATTTACCCATTCATCTGTCAAGGGGCATTTAGGTTATTTTTGTCTTTTTGCTATTGTGAATAGTGCCACAATGAAAACGTGTACATATCTGTTCATGTCACAGCTCTTATTTCTCTAGGATATATACCTAGTAATGGGATTGCTGGAGCATATGGTATTTCTATTTCTAACTTTTTAAGGAAGCACCATACTGTCTGCCACAGTGGTTGCACCATTTTACAGTCCCACCAGCAGTGTATGAGGGTTCCAGTTTCTCTACACCTCATTAGCATTTGTTGTTTTGTTTTCTTGAATTTTGCTATTAATACTGGGGTGAGATGATATGTCATTGCTGTTTGGATTTACATCTCTCTAATGGCTAATGATCACAAGCATTTCTTCACATATTTGTTGGCTGCCTGAATGCCTTCTTTGGTGAAGTGTCTGGTCATGTCCTCTGCCCAATTTGTATTGGATGATTTGTCTTTTTGTTGCTGAAGTTTTGAAGTTTTCGATAAATTTTAGAGATTAGCCCCTTTCTGATATGTATTTCACACCAAAATCCAAGACTTTTATTTTATGTTGCTGTTGCGGTTTGCCATCAAGTTGATTCTGACTCACAGTGACCTTAGACAACAAAGTAGAACTGACTGGTAGGATTTCCTAGGCTGTAATTTTTAAGGGAGCAGATCACCAGGTCTTCTCTCACACAGAATTGCTGGTGGGTTGAAAACATCTCCCTTTTGGGTTAGCAGCCACTGTGCACCAGGGTTCCTTTCTTTCTTTGTTAGGTGCCGTTGAGTTAGTTCTGACTCACAGTGACTCTATGTTCAACAGAACAAAATACTGCCCGGTCCTGCACCATCCTCACAGTATTTGCTATGCTGGAGCCCATCACTGTAGCCACAGTATCAGTCCATCTTGTTGAGGGTCTTGCCCTTTTTCTCTGACCCTCTGCTTTACCAAGCATGATATCCTTCTCCAGGAATGGGTCCCTTCTGACATTACCAAAGTACATGAGATGAAGCTCGGCCATTCTGGTTTCTAAGGAGCATTCTGGCTGTACTTCTTCTAAGACAGATTTGTTCATTCTTCTGACAATCCATGGTATTTTCAATATTCTCCTCCAACACCATAATTCAAATGCATCCTTTATTTACAGGAGCTGGTAAATAGTTTTCATCAGGTTGTGAAAGAAGAGCCTAAAGCCCTGAGTGAAATTACTATGTCCCTTCAAACACATGGTACGTGGCAGAGTCGGAAAGGACATCTAGGAGACCTGGTCCTGAAAACTGCTGACCAATCTACTGATGGCTGTGGCAAGCTTACAATTTTAGAAAGAGCTCCCTGCATGAAAAACAGCAAAACTGAAGGATATATTGAAAGAACAATTTCTTCTTTATTCAAGACAAGCCTACATCACTTCCTCAAGATTCCAAGTTGAACCCAAAAGAGTAGTCTAACCCACATAGTGACCCACAAAGCAGACAGAGCCATCAGAAATGCCACTGTGTTCTTAAGCTGAGAAGGAACTTACAGTGCAGCTTCCTTTTCCTTTAGCTCTCTGGCTCTTTCAAGTTCTTCTGAATTTTCATGGGTGTTTCCTAAGATGGTCTTACTTCTCAGCATATGGGATAAGAAAAAAAAATGCAATTAATTTTTTAATGACAAAGTTGTTAATGATTTAGGTGCAATTTATATGCACCTAAATTTATTATTTTTACTGTGAACCCCCCAAAAATAAGCAACATTGCTTTTCATGGAGGATCTGCACGGTTCTCTCCAAGGCCATCCAGTAAATCTATTCTTTCCAAAGGAATTCAACTGGAAACACAACTTTACTAAAACTTACACCTAGGTACAAGTGATCAATACAACAATTTGTCCATCCTTTCGTAAACATCCTAAACTCCCAGGTAAATAGGAGGTGACCTTGCTCAAACTTCTCAGACTCCTACCACAGTCCTTGCTGCCTACTCACGAGGTCAGAATCTCACTTATGTAAAGACGGGCTTGTAATCAGCCTTCATCTACCAGAACAATTCTTCACCATCCATGAGTCCTTTTGAGCTCTTAGCAGATGTAGTATGCTTGCTCTCCCCCACCTTGGCCATTCCCACTCCATCCCAAGTGAAGAGCACAAAGTCTGGCACATAGCAGATGCTAAATTAATACTGTTGCATTAATAATCTACATGGCTATGGGATTCTGAGAGCTACATCCTACTTGGAAATATTATATAAACATGAAGAGAAAAATGAGCAGTGTTTATTCAAACTATGTATCATAATCCATAACTGAATTTCAAAATCATTTTAGTAGGTTGCAGTCAGCAGTTTTTTTTAAACATCACACATAGTAAAGATAAAGATGGTGTCATAAAATCTTTGTGTCAATGTTACATACTCATGTGTAACACACATATCTGTCATGACGTAAAATCTATTTCTTACTGTGAGTCACCATCTAAAATGTGTAAAAGCCATTGCTGTATAGGATAAGCAGTTAGCACTGACCCAGAACCAATTCCACAGCATAGGGCAGCAAATAACTCAATAGCTCTCCAAACAGGGTCATCAAAAAGTACTCCTACGAAGGAGGCCTTGGCCCTTAAGCCTGTGAGAATAATCTCGTAAACTATGGGCATTTCTCCCATGTCCAAAAAAAAAAAAAAAAAAGCTCACTGCCATTGAGTCGGATTCGACTCATAACGACCCTTCCTTGGGTTTCTGAGGCAGTATCATTACGGAAGTAGACTGCCCAACCTTCCTTCCGAGGAGTGGTTGGTGGGTTTGAACTGTCAGCCTTCTGGTTAGCAGTCAAATGCCTTAGGCACTATGCTACCAGAGCTCTCCCATGCATTCTTCTTGAATTGGTTCATGTATTTCTGCTTTCCTTTTCTAGCCACCTAGAGTCCAAACAGGAGCTCTGGTAGCATAGTGGCTAAGACACTTGCCTGCTAACCAGACGGCTGGTGGTTCAAACCCACCAGCCACTCCTCGGAAGGAAGGTTGGGCAATCCTACTTCCGTAGTGATACTGCCTCGGAAACCCAAGGAGGGGTCGCTATGAGTCGGGGCCGACTCGACGGCACATAACAACAACAACAACAGAGTCGAAACATGTCCAAAGCAATCAACTTCCTTTCTTCAAGCTGCTAAAATCAGAGCACTGATGCCTAAGGTTCTGACCAATATCATCTATTTTGCATGTAGATACTGCATTGGAGGCCCTTGGGTTTATGTGTAGGTGGATATTTTTGACTTATGGCATATATATGAATAAACGGAAGTTTTACAGCAAGTGAAGCATTTAAGTGGTGATGATGAAAATCACAGTATATATGAAAATGAATTACAACAGATCTGAACACACTGAAAACTAGAACTTGACAGTTCCACTTGGTATTCAACCCAGAGAACAAAGGAGGAATTGTACAGTAACATGTAATAATCAAGCAAAAGAGAGAAGAATGGGAAAACTAGAGTTAGAGATGAAGCAATTCTAACTCCTTTGTCTCCGGGTGAGAGAGCTTCTTCATATCAGTTTCCATGAGGTAGCATGAAGAAAACTTAGTAAACTTCTCCCAGCCCCCTGCCCTACCCCCAGAGGAAGCATGAGCAGGCTGTGTTTACTTTCTATCCATGTCTGATGCGGCAGCATAGTGCAAAGCTGTCCGTCCCCAGTCATCTGTTTCATTAACGTTGGCCCCTGTGGTCACTAATGTCTCAATACAGTGGAAATGACAATTTGCAGCTGCATAGTGCAAAGGGGTCCTGGAAAACAAACAGCAAGTTATTACATCATTAAGTCTGAAAAACAGACTCATCACCAGCACTAGCACTGACAGCAGTATTCTGAGGGGTCTAGAAAGTTCTGTTCTTAGATCATAAATGCCTTTCTTTAACTATATAACTTGGAACTGAAGCTACAAGACCATCTACCCTCAGCTCTTTCCTTCATCTCCATTCCTAGTGTCATTTGTTTCAGGCCTCTATTATTGCTTATTTGGGTCACTGTTATACCATTGTCTTTGGCCTTTTTAGCTCTAATCAAGCTTCCATCTAATTTCCAGTTGGTATGAATAAAATGCTAGGTTTCCTAAGGTACCCACCCAAACCAAATTCACTGTCATTGAGTCAATTCCAGTTCCTGGCAACAATTTAAAACAGTAGAACTGCCCCCAAAGGGTTTCCAAGGCTGTAAATATTTATTAAAGCAGAGTGCCTCATCATTCTCCTTTGGAGCGATGGTGGGTTCAAACTGCTGACCTTTTGGTTAACAGCTGAGTGCTTTCACCTGGGCTCCTCTTTTAAGGTACAGCCCCCACATATGACAGTACTGATTTCAAACCTTCACTGGCTCCCTACTGAACAAAGCCTTGATTCCTTAGCCTGGAATTGAAGACCTTCCCACGGTGGTCCCAATCTATTTTTATAGAGTATCTTCCTCTCCCCAGATGTACCAATTGCTGTATCCAAAGAACCTGAGGTTTCCTCAATCATATCCATACTTCTTGCCCTTTTGCCCATGCTGTTTTCTTCCCCTGGATTGTCCTTTCTTGAATCACTTCCACTCATCAAACTCAACTCATTTTTAAGTGACAAAAATTCTTTCTCGTTGGAAATTGTTTAGCTCCAGTCTAGGACTCTCCTGGGGCTATCATCACACATTGCCTTGATTTTACTTAGTGGTGCATTGTCTCATCTTCTCCACTGAACTAGAAGCTCCCTGAGGATAAGGATCCAGGTTGATGGGGAGAACCATGCAGAAGGAATCAGAAGCCCTGGGTTCTAGTCTAGGCACATCTGCAAGCTGGGCCAAACCACTGCCCTCTCTCCATCTGGGCTTTCTCCTCCTTATTTTAATGAGGATGTTTTGGCAGCTGTGCCCTGAGGTCCCTTCTAGGTCTAAAATTCTATGTAATTGTATAAATTGTTTAGTTTCTCTGGGTTTGGCTTTCTCATCCACTAAATAGGTTAATAAACACTTCTCCACCCCCAACTCATAGAATTACTAGGAGAAACCAAGTGAGTAATATTCAGAATACAAATACCTTATTAACAGTTAGGCATTGCAAAAATACGAAGTAATTTGTTTCATATCACTTATTTATAGTTCTTAATTATTTAATAATTTTTCTGGTGTGCCTAACTAATATTTGAAGTCAGAATTGATGAGTTTGTTTTTTAAACAGAATAGTGATGAGTTTGTTTTTTAAACAGAATATTAAAAATAAAGTAACTTTATTTCAAGAATTATTCATTTATCATTTCTCAAGTACATCTGTTTTATAGTCAATTTACGGGCTTTTTTATTAGTTGCTTTTCCCCTCTTTAGTCCAGAAGAAGGAAATTATAAATATTTTATATATTGTATTGCTTGAGTTTTAATTAATTAGACTGAAATCAGTAGGTGTCAATCATGTGACAAGGTCCAGAGATAAAGAGACTCAGTCCTTGTTCTCAAGAGACACGTAATCAGGTGACGAGAGAGACAAGAAAGCAGTGAGTCCACTAGAATCGAGTGTGATGAGCACTGTGGTAGTAGAGTGTGTGAGATGTTAGGGGAGCAGAGACAAGGGGCCCGTGTTACAGTGAAAGGGGGGATACTTGATATGAATCTTGAAGGATGAGTAGGAGTTGTCTTAAGTAGATAAGTAGGAGAAGAGACTAGGGGATAAAAACAAGAGCCAGAATACAAATGGGTAGGAGGAATGGAGAATACTATAGGGAGGGGAGAGCACACACACATACATACACACACACAAACGTGTGTGTATGTATGTGTGTGTGTGTATATATATGAATATACCAGTTAGCATCATGTCATGTTTAGCTATGCAGAGGACCATCAAATTAAGAAAAGTTCTATGACCCATTCCAATAGCCAAAGGGATTGAGTTTGTTTGTTTTTAAAATATTTTAAACATGTCTAAAAATTTATCCGTTCCATAAAAAAAAAATAAAACCTTCCATAAATATATAATATGCTCCAGCTGTTGCCAGATTTTGGGTTGGGGGAAGGGAGAGTGAACGAACTCTATTCTGCTATAAACAGAATTTTCAAAACTATGTCCATGTAGGCGGTTAAAGAAAAAATGAAAGGAGAAGAGACACAATTGGCATTCCTAATCAGCAGCTGTGAGAGGAGATACTTTCCTTGTGGCTTGTGCCTGTTCTGTTGGTGTTTTGCTGCAAAAAGGAATTTCCTTCTGGGGATGGAATCTTCCCAGCTAGTTTCCGTGTTTAGCATTTCAACACAACATGATTTCCAGAGGAACTGCTCCCTGTTCTTATTTGGGCACTTGAAGAACTGCCTGATTACATACCTCCCACACTTGTCCTTTCTATGGAAATCCGCTCCGCTGCTCTGCAAGAGTTTTATACATTCCACATTACTAGAAAGACAGGGAAAAAACATCATTAAGATGATAAAGATCAGTTACTGGTTAGCTTCAGAAAAAGCTGTTCTCAATAGAATACAGCCTAAGATGAAATGGTAACTTCAGGTTTAAAGTCTGCTAACGAAAATATAACCTGAACATTTTAGAGTAATGTCATATCTTAAGGCTCTAAAGTCCTTAAAATTTTCTTTTAAAAAAGTCAGTAAAGACCTTGATGGGACATTTTCAATTCCATGAGCAAGGAATCTAATGATTACTGCATGATTAAACCTCTCAATGATGGTTTCATCACTTATCCTAAAATTCTTTCTCAAAACATGAAGAGTTTATGAAACAACCACTTAAACCTATAATAATTCCAAGTCACCTTTAAACAACGACCTGTAGCGGATAAACATTAATTTTATCATAGCAGAATGAATTCACCATAATAACCATTTTTGAGCCAGGCTCTCCTTAATGGAAAATAAAATAGCTGCATTTCCCTGTCTTTGTAATCTAGATAAATAAATGTGCAGAACCAAGGCCGAAAATGATGTAATAGGGCATAATGATCTTCCAAAGCTTCTTTGTCATCTGAAGAAGCAATAAATCATGTTTAGTAGAAAGAGGCCCATTGAAGTGAATTTTCCTTTTGAAGGGCATGCTGCTAAATATTAATTTTAATAGGAGTTTCAGACATGAATCCAGAATGATGTGTTGCCACTTTCTGTACAAGACTGATATATATATATATATAAATGTGGGTATAAAACAAGATAATCATCTGTTATTGTTCTAAACTTGAGATTCTAAGGAAAAAAACCTAGAATTTATTACTTATTACAATTTAAATTAGAAGGATGATTTCATTAATGGAAACTCTACCTCAAACCTACCCTTTATAGTCAGGTGTTTCAGTCATAAAACAGAAGGGCTCTCTAAGACAGTTACATGCTGTTGTAGCGTAATGTCAGTTGACATAACACATCCATCTCTTACCGAGTTACGCCAAAGGATCAAAGACAGAGGCCGGCCCAGGTTGTATGGCTCATGAAATTCATATAATTTGAGGGGTGTGGGAGGACTCTTTTTAAAAGGAATACGAAAGCAATTTGTTTTTGTTGTGTTTTTCAGGAAAACAAAACTATGTAGGAGACTTTGAAGGACCCATACAAATAGGGGGGCCTAAAGCTTCTAATAGGGAGCTCTGGTAGCATAGTCCCTAAGGCACTTGACTGCTAACCAGAAGGTTGGCGGTTCAAACCCACTCAGAAGGAAGGTTGGGCAACCTACTTCCATAGTGATACCGCCTCGGAAACCCATGGAAGGGTTGCTATGAGTCGGGACCAACTTGAGGGCACATAACAACAACAACAAAGCTTCTAATAAATAGGCAATGCCTCTGATAACATGTTGAGGACTAATGGAGAAGCTCTGCTGTTCCCTAAGGAACAGGATTTTAAGAACCAACATCTTACTCAAACAAGGCCACCTGACAGAGGCCATGTTTGGTCAGTGTGAGGGTATATATCAACAATTTATTGATCAGAGCATTACTCTAACCAGTGATATGAAAAACTCCCTTTGTAAATTCCAAAAAGAAACAAAGAAAGAAAATCCCAACAAGGTCTAAATCACTTCTTCCCTATATTTTGAGTTCTCTTTTGACTTTTGTTTTGTTTCACATTTAATCATTATAAAGACTTAAAAATCAGTTTTGAAATAAGGGCAATAATTTCTGTAAATGAAGATGAATTAATTCACTCTTAGATACCCTTGATCATCACTCACCTACCAGCAACAAAGAGGAAAAAAACTCAAATTCTTGTCTTTTGGTGGATGGTGTACCAAATAGGTATTTATTATGAAGGATTAATATCTATAACTTAGGAAAAAAATAGCAAGGCAAGAGAGAAAGAAAAGCAAAGCAAAAAAAAAAAAAAAATTCTATATGAGATGAGGTAACAATTTTTCTTTGGAAAACCAAAATGCAAGTAATTGGGGAACATAGTGATAGTTGGTTTGCTAGATTCACACACAACCTAAGTCAGTTAAGATGAATTAGTCACTGAGTCATGAATAACTGAAGTCACTAATTACTCACCCTCCTGCAGCAGCAGCGTGAAGGCACGTTCTTCCAAATTTATCTGGGGTGTCTATTTCAAAGCCTGCAGACAGCACGTGCTCGTTACTAAACAAGGATACTATGCTATACTTTTGTCCTAGTTAAACCACAAGAAACATTGCAGAGACAGAAAAATCAGTTAGTAGAAAAACCAGAATGCAAGCAACTACAGTCAGAAAGAGGTTGTCATGGAAACGAATGGTAACTGCTCAAGCTTGGCAATTTTATAGGAAGAACCGTGAAGTCGAGAAGAATTTATTTTCACATTCAGCCCTGGATGAACCACAGCCCCATTCTTCAATCACAGGATAGAAATTTATGAAACCAATTTGAGATAAGTGGGGCAATAGACAAGCAGACGGAACACATGGAGAAAACATGGAAAGCAAAGGTGTACTCATAACATACTGGAAAAGATTTTTTTTAAAAGTGTATTCCTAGCTTTTGGTTGGCTTAAGATTTAGCAAACATGCTTTCATGCGGGGTTCTTTTTAAACATGCCAACAGCAGTGAAAGCAGAATCAACCACAGGTAAAGTACTTAAAGGAAAAAAAAAAGCCTCTGGGATATCTTATGAATTAATTCATAAACAGTCTTTGCCTGCAGACCTGTATCACCTTTGAAAGCCCAGGAACGTCTTAATATATAGCGGTTGACAGAAATGGTGATAAGAAGGATTAGCAAAGCGTCAAACAGAAAGCATCTCTTGGTTCCAAATAACCCCACGTTAAAAAAATAAATGTTTTTTAAGTTTTATATTGATTTTTCAAAGCTTACAAAGTGGGATGGTAATACAACATTTACAATTATTAAAATGTGGGGAATTTTGCCTTTTGTGTTGTTGCTGAAAAATACTAAATGTTAAGGCATCATTTTAAACCTCAAAGATGGCTTTTCTTTCTATGACAAACTTCTGGTAAGCTTTGGACGTCCCCACCTCTCTCCCACCCAGGGTTACCCAAGCTTTAAGTTGAAAGACAGACAAGACAATCATTCAGGGGCAGGAATACACCCTCCTCTCACTTATTGACATGGTTAGATTCCAAAGACCATGGTGTTATGCAAAAATCAGCTATTTGTGAAAATGGAGGGTGACCATATCAAGTCACAACGTGGAAGATGATATCTTCACACTCCACATCATTACATAACTGCCAAATCACTGAGAATCAGGGCCTAGACAACTTGACACATAACCATGACAGCCAGCATTACTCTTACCTCACACCACAGTGTTTGTTACTGCCAGATGTACATCGTTAATGCACAAAATAATTGATAGCAGATTTTTTTACTATTGCTGTAAATGTGAAATGTTGGATAACAAGATAGTTGATAAGTGAGGAGTGGGTGTACTGACATTTGAGCAGCATCCGCACCATGAACTACTAGGACCTGTTACATGCAGTTAACTGTGGTATTTTAACTTCTCCTGCCAGGTCAGGCAATGAAATGAAGTACAGGCAGCCACTCACTCTGACCAGACACCTAAAGCCATGTGACTCACTGACAAGACACATTAAGCCTCATCTTTAATAATGGATTTACTTACCTGATGATAGCAACTTTCTGCAGCAGTCAGAGTGAGCATTTAGGGCTGCTAAATGTAAGGGGAACATGCTATGGATTCCACACCTGGGAAGGGAAAAAATAGAGCAGCTCATGGCAACAGATCTCAAATACATGCAGAACGGGTGCCTTTCTAGAGGTTTCCTGATGAAAATTAAGTCCATGATGCTTTGCTTAGGGACTCTTCAGTAAAACAATTTTGCAATTCTTCCATTCAATAATTATGCAATCATTTTCTACTCTAAAATAATAAAATCTTGGATTTCCAGAATTAAAAGCCAATAACAATTAAAACAAAAAACCCATTGCCATTGAGTTGATTCTGACTCATAGCAACTCTATAGGATAGAGTAGAACTGCCCCATAGAGTTTCCAAGGCTATAAATCTTTATGGAAGCAGACTGCCTCATCTTTCTCCTGTGGAGCAGTTGGTGGGTTCAAACTTCCAACCTTTTGGTTAGTAGCCAAGTGCTTTTAACTACTGCACCACCAGAGCTCCTTATAAAAACAGAAATGTATATTTTTATGAAAATTAAATTCATATAAACAGTGACTATTTAAATCTAAAATTAATTACTCTCTCTTGTTTTTGTTCAGCTTGTTGTTGTTGTTGTTGTTATGTGCCATCGAGTCGGCCCCGACTTGGGTTTCCGAGGCAGTATCACTACGGAAGTAGGATTGCCCAACCTTCCTTCCGAGGAGTGGCTGGTGGGTTTGAACCGCCAGCCGTCTGGTTAGCAGGCAAGTGTCTTAGCCACTATGCTACCAGAGCTCCCTTGTTCAGCTTAGCAATTGTATATCTCATTTATTTATTCATTCATTCATCTATCCAACAGTTTCTAAGCATCAGGTAAGATGCTCAGTGCTGGAGATAATAATACTGAGCTATACCAACTCTTCATCTTCCTCATAGACATTTATATTACACATAAACCCTCATTGAGATACCAGTTACAAAAACAGCAAAGATTAATAAATATTGTCTTGTATATATTTCGTAAACATAACAGATATTCCCTCATAGTATTATAGAAAGAATCCAGAAAAGTATTTTTTAGACTGATCCCTTAGGATACAAGGTCTTCAGGATGATCCTTTAAGGGACAGGCAGCCTGCTGATGATAGCATTTTTTGCTTTCAGAATAAAATCCTGCTTTCCTCGTCTCAACACCTTCTCACTGGAAGATGGACCAGAATCTGTGTGCTGAACTGCAGTTCACAACAGTATCATTGGGTGATTCCCACGTGCTTCTAAAGCATTTCTAATAATGTTAGTGGTTATTTCTCATGATCTCTCCTTTCAGTCAAATCATTAAAGCCTCTGCAAAACACAAGCAAGTATGGATGCATCCTATAGCTTTATTGCTCGAGTTTCTTCTCCAGCAGAAAATGGCTTGTTTGCAGATTCTTCACTCCATAAAGAAACACAGTTATTATTATATGTGTGAATATGTGAAAGCATATATGTGTGTGTGTGTGTGTGTGTGTGTATGTATATGTATATGTATGCATATATTCACAGATATTTCATGGTATACAGTGTTTGGTAAAATCCAAGTCTGTGAACAATTAACCACCATTCTCTTTCCATGATAACTTCTATTTATTGGCATTTTTGTTCAGTCTTCTCTCTGTTTGGTTTCCTTTCTGTATATGGAGATTGCCAACCCATTGTATAATAGGTGGCATCCATCAAGAAATGCAATTTGCCCGTCTTCAGGCAGTGTCATGTAGAGGAGAACTGCTTGTAATTGCTCCTCTCACCATTTACAAAAAAAAATTCTGAAAAGCAATTGCATCAGTGACGACCTTGAGGCTCCTGAAAAGGAGGAGGGAGCTGGGGAATGGGAGAGAAGCCTTTTCTATTTATACCTGTATTTATATTGTTCCTTTTTGATACGAGTGAAACATACTAATTTTTTTAATGTACAACATGATTTAAAAGCTTTTTACTAAATGGAATTTTAATGTGATTTTACCTAGCCATTTCATTTGTTTGTAAAAGATAAGGAAAAAGTATATGATTAAATATCTCTAGAGATTTGGAAAAGGAAAATGGATAGAATATTTTCTAGGATTGTTTTATGTACATGTGCCTAAAGGAATGGATTTCTTTTAGTTTTCCTCAAAAAAAAAAATATATATATATATTAGTTTTTCCTCAGTATTTATATACATAAATGCACATATACAATGCATACCTATATATACAAAAATATTTAATCAATTTTACAAAAATTAAAATTAACACAAATCCACAAGACCTAAAGTATGACCTAGAGTATATCCTCCCTGAATTTAGAGACCATCTAAAGAATAGATTTGACACACTGAACAATAATGACTGAAGACCAGAGGAGCTGTGGGATGACATCAAGTACAGCATACATGCAGAAAGCAAAAGGTCATTTAAAAGACAAGAAAAAAGAAAAGACCAAAATAGATGTCAGAAGAGATTCTGAACTTGAACTTGCTCTTGAACACAGAGTAGTTAATGTAAATGGAAAAAAATGATGAAATAAAACAACTGAACAGAAGATTTCAAAGGGCAGCTCAAGAAGACAAAGTAAAGTACTATAATGAAATGTTCAAAGACCTGGAGTTAGAAAACCAAAGCACACTTGGCATTTCTCAAGCTGAAAGAACTGAAGAAAAAATTCAAGCCTTGAGTTGCAATACAGAAGTATTCTAGGGGTAAGATATTGAAATATTGAATGATGCAGGAAGCATCAAAGAAGATGGAAGGAATACACAGGTTATGGTACCAAAAAGAATTGGTCAGTGTTCAGCCATTTCAGGAGGTAGCATATGATCGAGAACCAATGGTTCTGAAGGAAGAAGTCCAAGCTACATTGAAGGCACTGACAAAAAACAAGGATCCAGGAATTGACAGATTATTTATTGAGGTATTCCAATAAATGGATGCAACATTAGAAGCACTCACCTGTCTATGCCAAGAAATTTAGAAGACAGAAACCTGGCCAACCAGCTGGAAGAGATCCATATTTGTGCCCATTCCAAAGAAAAGTGATCAAATGAAAATTATAGAACAGCATCATTAATATCACACATAAGTAATATTTTGTTGAAGATAATTCAAAAATGGTTGTGTCAACAGGGAACTGCCAGAAACTCAAGCTGGATTCAGAAGAGGACATGAAATGAGGGATATTATTGCTGATGTCAGATGAAGTCTGGCTGAAAGCAGAGAATACCAGAAAGATATTTACCTGTGTTTCATTGACTTTGCAAAGCATTCGACTGTGTGGATCATAACAATTAATGGATAACATTGAGAAGAATGGGAGTTCCAGAACATTTAATTGTGCTCATGCAGAACCTGTACATAAAATAAGAGGCAGTTGTTGGAACAGAACAAGAGGATACTGCATGGTTTAAAATCAGGAAACGTGTGCATCACGGTTGTATCCTTTCACCATACTTATTAAATAAGCAAATAATCTGAGAAGCTGAACTGACTATATGAAGAACACAGCATCAGGACTGGATGAAGATTCATTAACAACCTGTGATATGTAGATGATACAATTTTGCTTATGGAAAATGAAGAGGACTTGAAGCACTTACTGACGAAGATCACAGCCTTCAGTATGGATCACATCTCAACACAAAGAAAACAAAAATCCTCACAACCAATAAGCAACATCATGATAAACACAGAAAAGCTTAAAATTGTCAAGGATTTCAATTTCCTTGGATCTACAATCAATGCATACGGAAGCAGCAGTCAAGAAATCGATGTATTGCATGGGGCAAATCTTATGCAAAAGACCTTTGTAAAGTGTTCAAACAAGATGTCACCTTGAGGATTAAGATGTGCCTGACCAAAGCCATTGTATTTTCAATTGCCTCATATGCATGCAAAGGCTGAACAATGAATAAGGAAGACTGAAGAAGAACTGATACCTTTGAATTATGGTGTTGGCAAAGAATATTGACTATACTATGCACTGTCCAAAGAAGGAACAATCAACCTTGGAAGAAATACAGCCAGAATGCTCCTTAGGAGTGAAGATGGTGAGACTCTGTTTCATATACTTTGGACATGTTATTAGGAGAAACCAGTCCCTGGAGAAAGACCTCAGGGTTGGTAAAGTACAGGTTTGGCAAAAAGGAGGAAGACCCTCAAAGACATGGATTGACACAGCAGCTGCAATGGTCTGAAACATCGATTGTGAGCATGGCACAGGACAAGTTAGTGTCTCATTCTGTTGTACACAAGGTCACTACGAGTCAGAACTCACTTGATGGCACCTAACATTTTAGAAAATATATATTTTATACAAAATAATACAAGTACATGGTTAGAGAAAATAGTATCAACTCTATAAGAAAGCAACTGGGAAAACATAAAAGTGTAAGTGATAGTGTAATAGCAACATTATTATAAACTTCATTATCAATACTTCTAATCAATCTCACCACTTAAAACTCTTGTCTTTAGATAATTAATCATACTTAACACTAGCTACTTATTTCATTTTTATTTTCTTTTAGTAATAAACCTCATTACTTGTTCAATCTGTACACTGAGCAAATAATCTGAGAAGCTGGACTATATGAGGAAGAACACACCATCAGAATTGAAGGAAGACTCATTAACAACCTGCAATATGCAGATAACACAACCGTTCTTGCTGAAAGTGAAGATGATTGAAGCACTTACTGATGAAGACCAAAGACCACAGTTTTCAGTATGGATTACACCTCAACATACAGAAAACACAAATCCTCACAACTGGACCAATAAGCAACATCACAAAAAATGGAGAAAAGGCTGCAGTTGTCAGGGATTTAATTTTTACTTGGATCCACAATCAATACCCATTGAAGCAGCAGTCAAGAAATCAGAGGTCATATTGCACTGGGGAAATCTGCTGCAAAAGACCTCTTCAACGTGTTAAGGAGCAAAGATGTCATTTTGAAGACTAAGGTGCACCTAACCCAAGCCATGATATTTTCAATCACCTTATATGCATGTGAAATGTGGGCAATGAATAAGGAAGACCAAAGAAGAGTTGATGCCTTCGAATTGTGATGTTGGTGGAAAAAACAATAGAAAAACGAAACTCACTGCCATCGAGTAGATACTAACTCATAGTTTTTATCCACTGGGTTTTCAAGGAGGTAAATCTTTACAGAAGTAGATTGCCCCAACTTCCTTCTGCAAAGCAGCTGGTGGGTTTGAAACACCAACCTTCCGGTTAGCAGTCAAATGCCTTAGGCACTATACTACCAGGGCTCCTGGTGTTGGTGAAAAATACTGAAAATACCATAGAGTGCCAGAAGAACTAACAAATCTGTCCCAGAGGAAGTGCAGCCAGAATGCTCCTTGGAAGCTTGAGTGGCCAGACTTTGTCTCATCTACTTTGGTCATGTTGTCAGAAGGGCCCAGTCCCTGGAGAAGGATATAATGCTTGGTAAAGTAGAGGGTCAGCGAAAAAGGGGAAGACCCTCAATGAGATGGACTGACACAGTGGCTGCAATAAGGGGTTTGAGCATAGCAAAGATTGTGAGGATGGCGCAGGACAGTGCAATGTTTCACTCTGCTGAAACAGTGTAGGATCCCTATGAGTTGGAGCAGACTCGACAGCACCTAACAACTTATAAACCTCAGGACATAAGACACCTAAAACTATCTAATTCAGGACTAGCAAACACTGTTTTATTAACAATTCCTATTCCATAGTAAAGCCACCACCTCAAGTAACATTACAGTTTAGACTCAAGTAGTTTGGACATTTAAATTTGAATGTGATGCTATAGTTCAAACAGGAAAACCAAGTATCAGGTCGAGAGTAGAAAGAAAAGTAGAAGCCAGAATCTATAAATAATCTCAGAAACTAAAATAAAATTATTCCTTTGTTGTAAGATAAGATTGCTTATAAAAGAAGGATCATAGAACCTCAGCAGAAAAATTAGGATTTGACTATTTTAGTCAAATAAGAAGCATCACTCTTACTTCATTAGGAAGATCAAGAAATAAAGACGGCAAATAGCATTCAACTTAACAATGTGTAAATTACAGGAAAAAGGAGACCAATTCCAGTTAAAAGGCTACATTTCTTCCACCAGTCACAAAATTAGTGGAACACATTCTATCAGCTATTTCTAATTTAACTGTTAGCTGACATCTCCTACCCAGTTGTTTCACAATAAATGAAGTCTGAAAGACTGTCCATTGTAGGTAAGGAAAAGGCTTTACATCGTTAGAATATCTGTCCTTTTAAGTTGTCCCTGTGGTCAGAAAGAAAAGATCATTCCTAATCCAGTAGTTGCCAGAGCTGTATGGTAAAGGCTATTGTGGTTAAGATAATGGACTTCAGAGTCAGAAATTTGGGGTTTGAGTCCTGATTCTGCCCTTGGTGACTATTGTATTTTCAGCGAGTTACATGACTGTTCTCTCATCAGGAAAATAAAGATAATAACTGTGTCTGCTTCATAGAGCAATTGGTAAGATTGAGATAATGCATATAAAGTGTTAGATAGCATGCCACCTGAAAAGGCTTTATCATAAATGTTAGCATTTTTGTCTTTGCAATTATTATTAGCCTAATTGGATAATCAGCAGTGTGTGAGTTTTTAAGTTATAATCAGGTTGGGCTTCCTGAGGAAAAAGTATATATCTTAAAAGGTAAGAAAGAACTGTCAGCTAGCACTTCTATTATCTTTATACATTTCAAAATCCTTTACGGTAATTATTTCACAATTCTAAGGGAATGGGATTGGTTTATTTTTGCCCACTGAGTGAAAATAGGATGATCAGATGATTCTTATCCAAATAATCAAATTTTTAAAATTCCCTATTAATTTAACTATTAATTTCCAAGTATTTAAGGAGCTCTAGTGGTGCAGGCCTAAGGCATTTGACTCTAACCAGAAGGTTAGCAGTTCAAACCCACCAACTGCTCCATCAAAGGAAGATGGGGCAACCTACTTCCATAAAGATTTACTGCCTTGGAAACCCAATGGGGGTCACTATGAGTTGGAATTGACTCGATGGCAGTGGGTTTGGCCATGGGTTCCTAATATTTATCATGTACCCCTAAATTATCAGGCATTTTAGTATAACTGACAACAATGAGGCTTGGTCCTTGCTACTTGGAACCTATAGACATTTTCAGTGGTTCCTTTTAGAACAAGTCTAAATACTCTAATGTGGTTTACAGGCCCCTTCCTCATTTGGCTGTTGCCTCACTAATGCGTCTTCTGGAATCCCACTGAACTTCCTTCTATTCCTTCCAAGTGCCAGGCTCTGTCCTGCCCCAAGCTTTTGTACATGCTTCTCCCTTCATCAGAAAGCTTATCTTTCTGCCCCCTTCTCAGTGTTTCTCAAACTCATCAGTGTATCCCTGAGGGTCCCTGGAAAATAATTCCGGAGTCTTGAGAATTATCTGTGAACATTTTTAAAATTTCTTTTCACTTTGGTGATAATCTAAAATAATCAGCATAAAAACATGTTTTGGCTCATCTGAATGACTACCTTATAAGCACGTATAACTGCCAAATTTTGGTACCTGTGTTTGAATTTAGGATCACATTGGTGCTGTGTAGCACTACTTTAATAGGCATGGGCCAATGAGAAAAGAATAAAGGTGGACTTAGTAGATGAATGTTACATCTGACCCAGTGTGGGAAGGGCAATGATAACACAGCACAATGATCCCTCTGTATTAACAAAATTCGGTAAAAGACTGAATAAAGGCCTGTGTATTGTGTGATGAGTCCACTGTTCCACCACTTGGTTGCAGCTACCGCAAAACCTCCATTCCTGCAGCATATGCTAAATTTCAACGTTAGCACCTTAGCCATTAGCACCATAAAGCCCTGAAAATGGCGATTTAATTTTGGCAAAGCATGCCCAGATATGTTCAAAGCGTACCACTATATCCCAGTGGTACCCAACAATTGCCCTAGTATCTCATTTAGCATGTATGAATTCAATTGCTTGTTTAATTCTTGTCTCTAATGGATTGGGACTTCTGTAGTCTGGAATCTGATACAATGGCTGACACAGGCCTTCAACACATATTCAGTGAATGAATAAGTGTCAGGCCCAGGAGCTCCGGTAAGATGGCAGACTAGGCAGAAAGACTGCACAGACCCTCTTCAACAAAGAAAAGGGGAACCAATTAACACAAACACAGAAGATAATCCTGGACCCCTGAGCCTTGAACGGAAGGATATAGAACTGGACTAAACCCCAAATAGCAAAAGAATTTGCATGAAAATACCAAAAAAGGAGACATAACGAGCTGTGGTCTGGCAGCGATCCTGAGCAATCCTCACGGCACAGACAGCTTGGATATTCCCGAGTGGTGGTAGGACATAAGAATTAACCTAAAAATCAGCCCTGCTAGCCAGGGACTGCACGGAGGACTGCTCTGGTGCCTGGGGAATAAACGGAGAAGGTGAAAAGAAACGCGGGCCAAGCTGTGGACTTTTGCTGGTCCAGAGGGCGCCGCTATTTTGAATGTTCACAAGCGGCTTGACCATTTTGGATATTTAAAGAGATAGCGCTCTCACAGATTCCTGGGGCTTAAGAACAGGTTCTGCTTTCTAGCAACCCCAAGGACACTCCGGACCTGGACCTGCAT
>NW_006921589.1:38161332-38180935 GCF_000298275.1 Orycteropus afer afer | reverse complement strand
AGGTAGATACACTCCTTGGAGAGAACAATCATGGGAGAAACAAGGGCTGCTTATGCACAGGGAGACAGCTCAGGGGGCAGTAGGACATGGAGGGATAGACACCAGGAAGAGGTAACTATGGGGAGGAAGTGGGAGAGGAACTGTTGCATTGTGGTAAATTGTGGTCAATGTGATGAGACAAAGTGTATGTGAACTGCTATATGGAAAGTGAATATACTCTGTAAATGTTCACCCTAATCACAATAAAAATAAATAAATAATTGTCAGGCCTAATTACCCACACACCAACAATACCCCTAATTCTCCTCTAGTTGAGGCAGACAAAGAAGTCAGAGCAGTACTGGTAAGGTAAAAGACAAACTAAAATCCTAGAGCCAAACGAAAGAAAGCTAAAGATGAAAACCCACAAGAGCTTTGATACCACATGAAGCTGCATGAGCACTGAGCCAAGTTCCAGAAAGTGCTCTGACTTAAGTTCAGAGAGGCAAAAAGAATAACAAAGAACATTTCAAGCAAGGCTGGAAAATAAGATTTTAATAAATTCATAAGGATAAGATTCTATGTGACAATAGAGATTGTCATGGATAGATCTTTTTAAATATATCCTATTTATGAGGAGCTCTGGTGGCATAGTGCCTAAGGTGCTTGACTGCTAACCAGAAGCCTGATGGTACGAACCCACCAGCCACTCCTTGGAAGGAAGGTTGGGCAATCTACTTCCATAGTGATACTGCCTCGGAAACCCAAGGAGGGGTTGCTATGAGTTGGATCTGACTCAACAGCAGTGGGTAATTATTTACGAATGAAGATGGCTATTTTCATAAACACTATTTGTTGGTCCCTCTTCAATAAGCTACTCAACACCTAAACCTACAAGGAGCCCAAAACCAAAAAATCAAACTCACTGCCATCAAGTTGGATCTGACTCATAGCGACCCTTCCTTGGGTTTCTGAGGCAGTATCACTATGGAAGTAGATTGACCAATCTTCCTTCCGAGGAGTGGCTTGTGAGTTTGAACTGCCAGCCTTCTGGTTAGCAGTTAAATGCCTTAGGCACTACGCTACCAGAGCTCCCACAAGGAGCCCAGGAAACTGCTTTTCTAGGGGCAGGGTAATTTAACAAATTTAATCTCCTGCAACCTTCCCTCTTGTTTGGATATTTTTCTCCATAAGTTGGTTTCCCTTGTCACAGCACTGTCCTCAACATAAACACACACACTTGATCACTGCCTTAATGAGCCCTTGTTACTGGAGGAGGCATGTCTTATCCCCAGATCTGTTGTGATAAAAGAAAGCAAACGTGGCTCTTTGGGATTGAGACAATATTTCCCTCATTGCTGTGCCCAGGTTATAGTAAAGCCAATGGAAGGAAAGGCTACTTGAGCAACAATGCTTTTTCTAAGGCATTTGTGCCAGTTGATGTACTTTGTATAACTGAAGGCAAAATGAATTCTGAGCTGACTGAAGAAAGAACTTACTGGGCCCAGTTTATTTTTATCTCTAAAATATATTCAAATCTGGAAAAGTCATGGTTATTTGAAACTCCCCAAGTAGCCTAGAATTGAAAGAAAAATATCACTGATAATATTAACATGTGAAAATTTATGATCCATGGCTTTGGTCTGGTGGGAACTCCAAAACTTGGTGAGAGCCTCCTGAACGCTAGTCTACTGCTCTTACCACAACACTGAGCTGCTTCTTTTAACCTGCAACATCTCAGTCAAAAAGCTCCTTGGGTTTGAGCAGATTCCTTTCTCCTCTGAAAGGAGAGTCCTCACTGCTGGTACTATTGTGTCAGCATTCTCCAATTCTATTGGCCCACAGCCTCAGCCTTAGCCAAAGCCCTCATCTTTTCTTCCCCAGACATTTGCAATGGGCTGCCAATGTTTCTAGTCTGGGCTGCCTCCAAGTTGTCTGGACGACTATTAGAACAACATTTCTTACATACAAATGGGATCATTTGACACAACCTACCTTATATCCATTTATATTCTTGAACAGCTTCTAAATGCCTAATAATGCAATTCCGACACCTTAGCAGCACAGGCAAGGTCTTTCCAGATGTGGCCTTCCCATCTTTCCACCTCATTCCTCTCCACTCACCTAATACATTCACATTTATGTCTTTATAAATGCTCTTCCCTCTTCCTTGAATGTCTTTCCTTGCTTCACTATCTTCCACATCAAACAGTTCTCGTCCACTTGATAAACTCCTATCATCCTTCCCTTTGCTGAAATGTCACCTTTTGTGGGGAGCCCAGAGGATCAGAACTTCCCTAACTCTGCATCCAAAGCCTAGTTGAAACCTCCAACATATCCCACAGGATTTCATTCATTTGCTGCTGTTCTTATTTCCACCACTTGTCTGGGAGCCCAGAAGTTAACTGGAACTTAGCTCAACTTAATGTTGAACTGATGATGGTAGATAATTATATACTACACATATCCCAAGATCCTCCATATAATTCACTCCAAACCCTGATTTTAAATACGACCCCATCACAGCCTCCCCAGACCATTTAAATTTTGGATCATTCTTGGGCAGGATTTTTAATTCTGTTGCATAACATTCAATGAATAATATTACACTGCCCTCATATTATTCTTCTCCTCAAATTTCAATGATTATTACCCACAGTGATCAAGGCTAAACTCTTCATTCAGGCATTTAAATCTCTCTTTGATTTTATTCTACTACCTATTATTAAGCAATAAAATTATAATGAACATTTACTGATATCTTACTATGTGCTAGACACTGTTCAAAGAGCTTTATATGAATTATTTTATTTAATAATTAGCTGATATATCGATTTAACTCATAGCCATCTGACTATATATCAAGTGCTTTACTTGTAATTAAATCATTTAATCTGCATAAGAAACCTATGGTAGGAATTATTATTATTCCCATTTATCAGAGGAGGACAGTGAGGTCAGAGAGATGGGGAGTGGGCTCAAAGTCACACAGCTCATAAGTGAGACAGCATGGACTAGAGTGCAGGTGGTGCTCCCAACCCTACACTGTCTCTGGACAGAGCCCAGCACTATAACACACCCTTGACTCTGTCAGGCCAAGCTCTCCAGTGAGGTGTACTATTTTCATCTTTTGTTGCTGATTTCCTGTATCCTTGAGATGTCTGCCACCCTCTGCTCTACTCAAATAATTCTCATGCTTCAAAGCCTGTTTAAGACTTAACTTCTCCTTGAAGCTTTTCAGAAAATGCTGGCCATCTTTGAGCTCTCTTTTCTGTCTACATTCTATGGCATATATTGTCTCCAATAACTGCCACTTAAGCCATGTTTCATTTAGAACTTTATTATATACAGCTAAGCCTGTGAATGTTGGAATGTGTAAAGCAGAAACCTCTCAGAGAAGGAAAATGCAAAAACCTCCCACTAATAGAGAATGGTAGAAAAGTGGTAAGACTGTAACCTGTCAAAGGTAGAAAACTTGCAAGACCAGGAAAAACAAGGCAGTCCTGTTCAGTTCCAGCTCTCACAGGTTTCACTGTACTGTCCTGCATGGTTCTTTGTCTTAAATGGGCTGTGGGCCCCAACAAAATTATTATAAGTTACTTGAAGGTACTACCCAAGCAATTTACTTCTTCTGAATTCCCCCCATAATACTCAGAATTGAAAGATCATTACAGACGCTTTATATACTCTTCTTGAATTTAAGCACAAAATGAGGTTAGGGCCCCCTCTCCAATGTAGTAATTTACTTAATTGCTACCTTATAGCTATCATTAAAACTAAGCAAGCACCCAGAATAAATTCTGAATTTGCTCAATTATGTTTCTTTTTCCTGCTTAACCAACACTGAAAGAGCAAAAGAATATTAGAAAGCAGAATTAGAAATATAGTTTAATAGTAAGATTATAATAAGTAAAACCACTGAAACAGGCCTCAACCTTATGTAGCTGAAAAATAAAATCATTAAAAGTCACATCATTTATTTCAAATGTAATTTGTGGTTAGTGCAATGGTGCAGATTCACCTGAACCTGAATAAATGGGAACTATCTACTGCAGGACAGAGTCCATTTGGCATGATTCCCACACATGGCAATTATTCTCCCGTGTTTTTGCGGGCACCTACTTGGCTGTGTCAGCTCCGCTGGTTATTAAGGTGTTAATCAAAAGCTCATGACCATATCTTGCAGCCACGTGGAGAGGGGTGTTGCCATCCTTATCCACACAGTCAATTTCACCTCCTAAAAGAGACATTTTAATACAGGATAACACAAGAATTCAAGTTGATTCACACACTACATTTCTGTGCTAGTCATTCATGCTGACCAAATGTTGATTTCTTTTCCACATAAGTGTTCATCTCTGCCTGAAGTTCAACAGTGCTTTTGAAGGGAACTAGTCACCATCTGAATTAATATTATTGTATATATATATTATATAACTTCCAGGCCATAACCCTGCTGAACAGACCTTCATTCTAATGAATCCTACCATTGGTTTGCTGTTTGACTACCAACTCCCTGAGATTTATGTTCAGCAAACAACTTTTTATTTTTTCTAGCCAGGAGGATTGGTAAAACACAGGGTTAGTAAGTAAGACTTTGCTACAGGATGAAATAATTACCAAAAGTATGTGGGCTTTGCAGGAGAGCAAATATTTCAAAAACTGAAATGAGCACACACGTTTACATGGGATTTAAGATGCTTCACTGTATAGCCAAAAGTTCTGCATGTAGAGTTTGACTTGAAAAATCAGTCAATTTGCTACCAGTAAGTTTTTACATTTGGTGTTTGCAATTGAATAGCTACTTACAAAAAGGTAATCTCTTTTTCACTTTGATGGGAAATATAAATTGCAACTTGAACAGTTACTAATCTTTCCTTAAATTTTTGCCTCTAAGTACAGTTATTTTGAAAATCAGTTGTTTGAAAAAAGATACTTTGATCCTTTCTGTAATATATATAAATCTGTAAGTTACATCAAACTGTCGATAGAAACTCTTGGGATAGAGACACATGGTAGCAATCAAGGGGAATCTTTTTCATGATTTAATTTTCTTTTACAGTGAGCTGGAACTAATTTTATAATCAAAGAAGACAATAAAATAAAAGTAGTTTTTGTGATCTTCTAGGGACTCAAGGAGCTCTGGTGGTGTAGTGGTTAAGGCGTATGACTGCTAACCAAAAGGTCGAGGTTGAACCTACCAGCCGTTCCATGGAAGAAAGGTGGGGTAGTCTGCTTCTGTAATGATTTGCAGCCTTGAAAACCCAATGGGAGTCACTATGAGTCAGAATTGACTCAATGGCAGTGAGTTTGAGGGATTCAAGGAAAAAATTAGCTCACTGTGCCCTGAACTTATTGTTGTTGTTGTTGTTGTTGTTATGTGCCGTTGAGTCGGCCCCGACTCATAGCGACCCCTCCTTGGGTTTCCGAGGCAGTATTACTACGGAAGTAGGATTGCCCAACCTTCCTTCCGAGGAGTGGCTGGTGGGTTTGAACCACCAGCCATCTGGTTAGCAGGCAAGCGTCTTAACCACTATGCTACCAGAGCTCCCCCTGAACTTATTAGAAGCCAAATTAAAGCAATTCATTTTTATAACCTGGTGGTAGCCTTCGGGACAGGCAGAAACTATTGGTACCTTAGAGTAATCCAGGGAATATGTATCTGCCTAAGAATTGCCCACCATGGTGGGCCTCAAAGGCCCACTCAAGGACTTGACCCATGAAGGTGAGGAGCACATGTCCTCAGACTTCAGAAAAACCTTTGCCCTGAACAAGCACTATGTCACTCCACATCCTTCACAGCCAAGAGCCACCAAAACTTTCTTAGTAAGTGTTAGGACCTCCACATTTGTGAGCCTCAAATATGTCAAAAATTGGTAGCAAAAAGAAGTGTGAGAAACATTGAGAAGGGCAGAACAGGGCCTGAGCAAGTTTTTTGCTGTAGCTATCATTTCCTGAGGCAATTTAAAACTTCAGAACATAGATGATTATCTTTTACATATGCTATTGTTGCCAACTAAAATATACCTCAGAAAAATATCATAACTTGGTAGAGAAATCAAAAAGAAACCATTTATATATTATTTGAAGTCTATTTTATATTGAAGTAGGGCCTCTAGATGAGTGAATTTCTATTTTATAGTCACTTCACTTGAGAAACTTTGACTTGTTTAAAATGCAAATTAAATATTGCATTTTAAATATAAGTTAAATATAAGTTAAATGTTGGTAATTGATAATTGGTGAGGAAAAGAAACTTTTGTGAATTTCAGAGTATACAGGGCACGTAAGTGAGGCTAATATATGCAGCATTATCTAAGCATCCATCTGAAATAGGTTTTCATTGCACAAACAAGAATGGTCATCTTATTAAGTTGCTTTGGAAAGATTGTGAGTCAAAAGGTCAAAAATCTCACACTGAGTCACCCTAACCTACCACTTAACTCTTCCTTTCCAGAGCATTTATTTTTGAAGCTTCTGTGAAGAATATGCCACTTTTGAACTTCTGGAACCTGCTAGACAGAATCTAAGACAGCTGCCTACTGCAAATGGCAGGATGAAATATCAGAGGCCTGCTGATATTCTATTGTTTCTTTGTTCAGTTCCGTTCTCTCCCTGGCTCTGATAACACAGCCTTAGACAACAAAATAAGTGATATAACACCAGAAGTCTTTCCTTACTAACTGAAAAATAAAAGGTTTTTTTTTTTTTTAAATTCATTTCTTAAAGATTGTCTTACCAAAGCTATCCTGAAAAACAAAGTTACTATGAACAATTACTAATAATCCTGACCGGTGGTAAATCAGGGAAGCAGAGAAATACATATGAAGTCTAAATACCAGAGCAAATTAACAAGCAAATGAATAACTAAATACAAAGACTATTTCTCAGCTGCATGTGTTCAGCTGGCTCCGGGAGCCAACCAATGTTCCCATGTGGTCCTGGTGTTTGGGATCCTGAAAGACAGAGCAGCTCCTGTTCTGTGGTGACCCACTCTGAGGGCTCACCTCAGGCCCTGGGGGTGAGGGCTCACCTCAGGCCCTGGGGGTGTGAGCCTCTGGAGAAGGGAGGGTCTGGGCAAGAGCACAGAATTTTCCCCAGAAGGAAGCCAACAAAGAAGAGGAAAGAAAAGAGCTTCCTATTCTTTTCCCCAAGGGCATTTTAAGAAATGTCAAATGTAGGAACTTGCAGTTCTCATATGTATAAGGAATACAGAAAACTGTCAACAGAGAGAAGAAAACATCATCCTTTTACAAGGATAATTGTCTTCCAAATATAAGCGACTCTTAGAGTAAATAGAATTCAAGTTTAAAATAATTTTTTAACACATCGTTTTTCCAGAGAACACATTTATTGTGGATTGGTTCAGTCTCTGATGCTACATTGCTTGAATACCCTGTTACAGCCATGTGTCCTGATACAAATGATCACCTCTCTGCCTCAGTTTCCCCATGGTTTCCTAACACTTTGTGAAAACAAGTATTAGCTTTGTCATTATATATGATAGTCTACATCTTATAGAGGAGCTCTGGTAGCATAGTGCCTAAGGCACTCGACTGCTAACCAGAAGGCTGGCAGTTCAAACCCACCGGCCACTCCTTGGAAAGAAGGTTGGGCAATCTACTTCCGTAGTGATACTGCCTCAGAAACCCAAGGAGTGGTCGCTATGAGTCAGGTCCGACTCAGCACATAACAACAACAACAACAACACATCTTATAGACATTATGTCTTTATTAATTCAGGCCCCTGGGTCACACCTAATTCACAAGCAAGATGTCAGGCCAGTCATGGATAAAGCAGCTTCAAAAATAAAGCACTTTGATCACGGAAGAGAAGAAACAGGATCTCTTCCAAGCCTAGGCCCAACTCAAAATCTAGCAAGAATGCCGAGGGGAGGGCATGGAAGTCCAGCAACCTCCTGGGGCTGTTGTAAGCACACTTGCATGACAGAGGGAAGGTGGGTCACGATCTTGACTCGAGGGAATGGACAGCATAGTCTGGCATACAAGGCTGAACCTGTAGGAAGGCAGCATCTACAAGGTGAAAAATTGTTCTCTCTCTAATCTGGTCACTGGTGCTTGAAATTAACAGGAGATAAAGCTTTTTATTCCACGGAGCTACATTCCATTGATTAAATCACATTAAATTAAAAAAAAAAGAAAAGGATGCCAAATATCTTCCTGGCTTTGTTTGTGTTTAAGGGAATGAATACTGTTTCTAAAAAGTGGTTGACAAATACAGTAGGATAAGGAAAGGGCTCAAAAGGGAGAGAATAGGGTACCTCCTTTATTTACAATTAAAGTGGCCCTTTCAATGCAATGAATGCTAAAACATGCCACATACTCCAAATTAGAAATAACATGTGACATGCAGTTAATTTCCACTTTGCCTTCCTTGGCTCATTGGAAATTTGTTAGGATTTCCTTCTCCCTATAGCTTCACTGACATGCTTATAAATTTCCTTTGCTTTGCTGCAGATATTTTTGCTTTCCAAGCATAATTTTACTGGCTGGTCTTCCATCCAAATGTCAAATGACTTTTTGGTTTTATGACTTGAGTGGCTAAGACATAAGTTAGTGCCACTAACAATTCAAGTATACGTCGTCCAAAATTTTTATAGATGACAAAAAGACAGGTCCGTGAAAATTGACTAACATTACAATTTTGAGAAGCAGAAATGTGGGTCAGTTAAAGGTTGTTTTGGAACTGCTGAATTGGCCTGGAATGTCAGCATGAAATCTGGACTAAACCAGATTTTTTTACTGTCTCTAAGATTTGCTAAGATAACAGAAGTTTTGTTGCTAAGGTCAACCCACTCAGAGATGCTAGCCATAACTACCTAAGGGCAATGTGACCCATACTGTGAAGAGACACTCCCTAGTGTGGCCATGGAGACAACCCAATGGTGCAAGTACTGTACACCTTTGTTGTACACAACAGAGCCTGGACAACTACTAATTATGTGACTTTCCAAGGTCTCTGTCAAGCCTGTGATTTTATGACCCTGTATGTCATGTATTTACCTTCTTTTCTTCTGAGTCACCTCACTTTTCCTATCTTTGCCCAAGTAGCTTCATGAGTTTTTACTCAGGGAACTATGGTAAATTCTAAAATCCAAAAATAATTCAGATTTGCTGCTAGAAAATCAATGCTACTTACCTTTGTTAGTTTCAGAGTAAAAAGCATAAGATCTTGAGTCTATATATCATTTCCAGCTTCAAAGCTCACCTGTTCTTTGCCTAACTGGGAACTAGTATGAAATGTAGTGGCTTCATATTCTCACTACTAAGATGGATGGTGTTGATGCGTCTGCTGAAGAGCCCTTAACGAGGTACTCCAAGGATGGTATAAAGCCTTGCTTTCTCAAACTCCAAAACAAGGTATCACTTTTTATGTTCAGATGACTGACAGCCAAACTTAGTCAAATCAGGAAACTGTTCAAATAATGACACAGTTGAAGAATCTCTCTTACCATTCTGAATGAGAGTTTGTGACCGTGTGAACCTGCCATGGACAGCTGTCATGTGCAATGGACTTTTGCCATCTTTACTCTAAAAAAGATGAGGGAGAGAGAGAAACAATGGAGGTGTTAATGAAACATCTTCATGGATATTGTTGGCAATGCCCTGAAAACACCAATTGAATAAAATACATATGAATAAATATTATAAAAGGTAATAGGTATAGTATACATGATCTCAAAAATAAAGGTATAATGTATATAATTTCCCAAAATCTTGCATAACATCACATTTTTAAGAAGCCTGGAGAAGTGAAAATTGCTTTGGAGAAGAAATTGGAAATTTCTAACTGCACTGACAATTTTTATCCGACTCTACTACAAACTGAAACAATCATCCAAGACTTTTGCCCTCTCCTGTGATCTACCTGCTGATGAAGAAAGTTTTCTTCCAGGTCTTATGTTCAGCCTTTGTCTACAGTACATAAGAAAGACAAATGATGTGTTAACTTTCATGGCCCTGTGTGACCTAAGTTTGACTAAATTGCCATAAATCACTACAAACCTCAACAACTGACTTGGAAACCACGCCATTCCCTAAATGCTAATTCTATAGAAAAACAACAATTTGGATTGTTCCAAAAGAGAAACTCTTGTTTCACTTACTTCATTAGAAATTACAGGATTAAGGCATGCAAACCAGTCAGCAAACTGCTACTTTAATCAACAGCTGGTAATGGGTGCTGAATTTATTCAAAACATAAAAGTCCTTGCCATGTCTTTATTGGGAGCTCTGGTAGCATAGTGGCTAAGACACTTGCCTGCTAACCAGATGGCTGGCGGTTCCAACCCACCAGCCACTCCTCGGAAGGAAGGTTGGGCAATCCTACTTCCATAGTGATACTGCCTCAGAAACCCAAGGAGGGGTTGCTATGAGTCGGGTTTGACTCGACGGCACATAACAACAACAACAACAACATGTCTTTATTATTCAAGACATAAAGTAGATTAATTATGACAGATTAAGCTGAAACATGGAAAATGTACAGAATATATATATTGATCAACACTATACAATACTTATTAAAATTTTATGCTAAGTACCAAAGTTCTGCATGTTTAATTAAGAAATAGTCATTTACATGATTTATTCTCAAAGTGGTGCCATCCAAAAGAAAATATTACTGTTAATTTAGACCAAAAATATCCCCAACACAGTATATTCTTCCATTCAAGTATTATTTAAAAAAAAAAAAAAAAAATCCATGCAATGCTGTTGTATCTCTAAGCCTCAGGAGAGACATTTCTCTAAGTCTGAGGTTTAAAATGAGTTTTCAAAAATGAAAGTTCAATTTTGTGCAGAAACCTATACATATACTTGTGCTTAAAAATGATTCTTTGCTTTAAAAAAAAACCCACAATAAAAATTAATTTAAAAAAAATCCACAATGGAAAACAAATAAACCATTTAAATAAGTATTTTGGCCAAGACCATCTACTTCTGAATCGTTTGAGATTCTTGTTAGAAATAGGAATTCCTGGGCCTTCACTCAAACCTACTGAATCAGAATTAGGGCAATGGAGTCCCCATTCCTAATAAACAAAGCACACTAAGATTTAAGATCCAATGCTTTAGACTTTGGGCTTACATAACTAAAAAACCACAAGATTTTAACAGAAGAATTTTTATTATACCCAGTAAGTCTATTCCTTAAAAAGAGAGAAAGTAATTATGCACACTCTATGCTGAGGGAGCTCTGGTAGCATAGTGCCTAAGGCTTGATTGCTAACCAGAAGGCTGGCGGTTCAAACCCACTCCTCGGAAGGAAAGTTGGGCAATCCTACTTCCGTAATGATACTGCCTTGGAAACCCAAGGAGGACGCTATGAGTCGGGGCTGACTCGACGGCAAATAACAACAACAACAACAATGCTGAGGGAGAAAATAATCAGAGTGGAAACTGCATCCTGATTGAAAAAAAAAAATCATTGTAGTTAAGAGTTCTTGGGTAGATGGAAATAAAGTCATAAGATCTTCTTTCCATCTTACAAGATTATCACTTGAATCAGAAAATATTGAGAAAGGAGGATGGAAGTAAGTTTAAGCTTTACTAGAAATATTTTTTACAGGAAAGGGATCAGCAATCAAGAGAATGAGGTAAAGTGTCACTATAGACCATAGACACACAGGGGAGAAAGTTCCTAAAACTTATTTGACTCCAGAAATTGATCTTGGCTGCCATAACTCTAGACAACTTAAAGGACTGACAAGCCTAGGAGTGACCTTGTAATAAAGATTTAAAACATGCCACCTCCAATAAAAAAGTGATGTCCGTCCAAAACTTTGGTAAGCAGAGAGAAAGGAGAAATGACAGAGTTGACATTAACTTGTCCCTAGGTGGTGCTATTTCTTTAAATTTTGTTCCAGTATGGTCTCTTCAAGTGAATATGAAAATATAAGTAATTAGCATTTGGTTAAATATATGTAAAGTGATAAATACTTCAGTATTTAGATACATCTTTATAATGTTTAACTAAGCACTTTTCCATGTCTAAAAAAGATCTTCAAGGCTTCTATCAAGGAGTAATCACCAGCCTGAAAAACCAAACTAAACCCACTGCCTTCAAGGCCATTCCAACTCATAGCTACTCTACACAGAACTGTCCCATAGAGTTTCCAAGTAAATCTTTACAGAAGCACAATACCGTATCTTTTTCCTGCTGAGTGGCTGGTGGGTTCAAACAATTGAATTTTTGGTTAGGAGCTGAGCGCTTAACTACTGTGCCATCAGGGTTCTTCCAAAGCTGACAGAAACTACTTAAACTGCAGGCAGAGAGCCAAAGCAGAAATAACCTGTGTCTAGTAGTGTAGCTTGTCAACTGGTCCCATTTCAGGGACAGCAAATACCATAACTCCTGTCCTAGAGTGCTTGTGCCTTTGGCAAAAGGACAAATAAATAAAGATGACAAATATGAATAAAGATGACCTTGTCTCACATAGTTTACAAATGGTATCAAAAGGCACCGGTCCCTGGAGAGGGACATCATACTTGGTAAGGTAGAAGGTCAGCGAAAAAGAGGAAGACCCTTCATGGGATGGACTGACACAGTGGCTACAAAAATAGGCTCAAACAGCAGTGACTGTGAAGATGGTGCAGAACTGGGTGCTGTTTCGTTCTATTGTACACAGAGTTGCTATGAATCACAACTGACTTGACAGCACCCAACAACAACAACAAAGTTAGGTAAAGGCAGTCCTGCTGGTACAGTGGTTAAGTACTTGGCTGCTAACCCAAAGATCGGTGGTTCAAATCTATCAGCCGCTCCACGGTAGAAAGCTGTGGCAGTATGCTTCCACAAAGATTGCAGTCTTGGACTCCCTGGGGCAGTTCTACTCTGTCCTATGGGGTTCTGTGAGTTGGAATGGACTCAGTGGCAACGGGAGACGGGGAAAGTTAGGTAAGATGTGATGAATGGGTAGGAAGCCAGTGGTTCTGTTTGCTTCAGATCTGTCCTTGCAGAGCTTTTCCTAGGAACATCCATTACTGAGTCCAGGCCTTAAATGACTTTTTCCCTTAGGGAAAGGGGTAGTATGAGGTGGGGACAGAAAACATAGCATAGCACGAGTATCATGCCAGCCATTTTCTGGCAGCTTGTTTGTTTACATGGCACAGGTGTAAAGGAAGGTCATTATTTCAAAAAGCCACTGAAAACCAATGAAGGTCAAAAGGATAATACTTTTCACTTAGTCTTTAAAAGTTAGAACTCAGAATATTCAGGTTGAGACTGGGGATCCTACTGAGTTTCATTATCTGCCTGAGGAATTCTGCGTACAAGGAGACTTGCTGTTGCTGCTGCTGTTCATACTTCAGACAAAGACAAAACAAGCCTAATCCAAGCATTCTGAAAAAAAAATAGGACATGATTAATTCTTCCATCTATTCAAAGCTTTGCTTTCATTTTTTTTCTTAATTTGACTCCTAAATTTGACTTCTAAATTGACTCCTGCCAATTTCTTGATACACTTTTCTATCAGATTTAGGGCTTTGGAAACTTTGTTATTTTAATAATTAGCTCTGGTGGCATAGTGCCTAAGGCATTTGACTGCTAAGCAGAAGGCTGGCGGTTCAAACCAACCAGCCACTCCTCAGAAGGAAGGGTGGGCAATCTACTTCCATAGTGATACCACCTCGGAAACCCAAGGAGGGGTTGCTACGAATCAGATATGACTTGACAGCAGTGGGTTTAGTTTTGTGTTTGTTTTAATAATTAGCTTAATTAAGCAAGCAGCTCTTCTACTGATTTAGGTATACTTAAGTCATAAAGAGGAGCCCTGGTGGCATAGTGTCTAAGGCACTTGACTGCTAACCAGAAGGCTGGTGGTTCAAACCCACCAGCCACTCCTCAGAAGGAAGGTTGCACAATCTACTTCCGTAGTGATACTGCCTTGGAAACCCAAGGAGGGGTCGCTAGAGTCAGGTCTGATTTGATGGCACATGACAACAACAACAAGTCATAAACTAATAACGATGACGAGTATTTTGTGACAAATAATAGTAATCTTCCAGGGCAGAATTCAGTATTGTCCAAAAAAGCTTAATTTTTGGACATAAAGGATTATTTCTATTTCCTTGACACCCTTCTCCTCAGCAATCCTTTCATTCTTTTCTCCCACTCCTAATGTCTTCTTTCTTCTTCCTATAATACCCCACAAGCCTCTAAACTTACAGACATCATCATTTCCTAGGAACTTGAAAACACTGTATTTTCTTTGGCATAGCCTCTCCTGTAGTCATGCAACTCCACTGAGGGCAATAAAACCACAAAGGGAATAACACTAAGGCCAGCCTGGGAAGTCAAATACAATCAGAAACCTAGTAAGAATGCCCTAATTCAATGGAAGAGCCATCTAAAATTCTGGTTGGAGAAAAAAAAAAAATACATAATACAATTTGTTTGTTTTGGTGGTTCTAAAGCCAGAAAAGGTATGTGGATGACTCACATGTTCAATTCCTTTTTGGCACTTTCTCCCTAAAGTTTCAACAGCCATATCCCCGTCACTGTCACTCTTGCCTATTCTAGTTTTCACCTTCCACCTCGGCAATGTGATCTGTTCCATAATTTGGTCCTGGAACCTACAAAGAAGAAAGCTGGTCCACTTTGGCAGAGAGGTCACAGGCGTCAGTCCAGTTGCCTAGGGGGAAATGACCTAAGGTTCCAAAGACAGAAAAGAATTGAGACCACGGCAGGCTAATGTTAGTGACCAGGAGGTAGGCAACCTGGCAACAGTAATTTCTGAATCTAACTTTCTAAGATATATCCAACACGGATGGCTATGTCTTTAGTGTCTACTTTAGCACTTACTTTAAATGTCTGCAAAAAGGGCCAGGAGAAGCTACAAAAACCACAAAGATGGAAAAATTATTTTATAATTTCTCATGGTCTTTCTACTTGCAAATTAAAAGAGAACCTTCAATGGATTATTTTATACATGATTGTCTCTTTATTACTTTAGCACAAATGAACTGCTATTACAAAGTCAAAGGCAAGGCCAAGGTCAATCTAAGCAAAACAAAACAAACAAACTCACTGACAGCCAGTTGGATCTGACTCATAGCGACACCTCCGTGGGATTCCAAGGCAGTATCACTATGGAAGTAGATTACCCAACCTTCCTTCCGAGAAGTGGCTGGTAGGTTTGAACCGCCAGCCTTCTGGTTAGCAGTCAAATGCCTTAGGTTGCAAAATGTATACAGAACACATATCATTCCTCTTCTCTCCAACTATCTTATATAATTGCTGGGCTTCATGAATACATCACTTTTATTGAGAATAAAGAAAAATAAAGTAAGCATGTGGGTGGCTTTTGGCTGCATTTCAATGTACTATTTTCCACAAAATGGAACTAAATAGAAGTTTTTTTACAATCTATAAATACTTTCAAAATACACAAGCAATGTGGTACAGAGAGGTGACAGGTTCAATTGGAAAGCTACCTCCAGAGTCAGACAGATTGGCTCTACAGAAAAGTTAGATGATTAGCATATCCAGCGTGCACCTAGGAGCTCTGGTAGCTTAGTGCCTAAGGCACTTGACTGCTAACCCTAAGGCTGGCAGTTCAAATCCACCAGCCACTCCTCAGAAGGAAGGTTGGGCAATCTACTTCCGTAGTGATACTGCCTTGGCAACCCAAGGAGGGGTCGCTATGAGTCGGGTGCAACTCAACGACACATAACACAACCACAGAGTGCACCTGGAATAAGTAAGAAAAACTGAAAGAGAAATCAGGATGGAGACAGAGAAGATGAAAGGAGACTGAGGAAGAAGGCTAGGTCTGATTCAAAATCTCATCTATACAGATCAGATAATACATAAACTCAGAGTCAGAACAAATGATATTTCTTATATTCTATTCCTGACTAGCAGTCCACAGGGGAAAAAAATAAAATATAAAATTAAGTAACTATGTTTTCGAGGTTCATTTGGTGTGTGTGTAGGGGGGGGTGTTGGGAAATGGAAGGCTGCCCTAAACCAATGAACCATGTGTAGTTGAAGTTCCTCATCCAATCCAAACTGACTGGAAGAAGCAGGCAGGTGTGTCTGAAGTGGCCTTCCAGCCTCAAGTATCAAGTACACTGAGATAATCAGTTACCATGCTTTACAGAGGTCCTGGAGAGCAACCAATGGCCCAGTGAATTAAGTCACTCACTCCAAAAACCAAACTCACTGCCATTGAGTCGATTCTGACTCATAGTGACTCCTCCTTGGGTTTCCAGGGCAATATCTCTGTGGAAGTAGATTGCTCATTCTTCCTTCCAAGGAGTGGCTGGTGGGTTTGAACTGCCAGCCTTCTGGTTAGCAGTCAAATGCCTTAGGCGCTACATTATACCACCAGAGCTCCCAGTGAATTAAGTGGAGGTTGGTAAAGAGAGTTTCTTTCTTTTCTTCTTCTTTTTTTTTTTTTTTTTTAACATCAATGACTTTCCTTCCTTGGAAGGATTCAGAGTGAATCCATCAGACAACAAGTTGGCAAAACAGGAATCAACAAGTCTTGGGGGCATTAGCAGTTTGGCCACGTGTTTGCCTCCTACCCTGCACCACTATCCTCTGTGACTTCACCCCTTTGTGATGACCCTTTCCCTACCCTGGGCCATGGTTTCTTGGCCTCCTCTATGCCCCCTAAAATCATCACCTTACCATCTCTTAGGGCCTTGGACAGGCTCCACTTACAAGATAGGTAACTCTGAAATTCTCATCACCTATTTTACTTTTTCATCTCTGTTTGCTTTCTACCTTCATGGAGACATTGCATGTCCCTGGTTTTCCCATGTTCTCTAACTCTTCTTTCACCCTTTTCTCTGGCTTTTCCTCCTTCCCTCCATCCCATGTAGAAAAGAGTCCTCTGTCTCCTCTACTCTTGCTATTATACACACTCTCTCCTTCAGTGATCTCATCTTTTCCTTCAGTTTCAATTATCACATCTATGTGAAAGAGGCAATCTATTTCTTTCTTTTCTTCTCTACCACTCTCCCAGGCTAGAGTATCCACTACTGGTTTTCTCAGAATGCCTCTACTAAAGACTCAAAATCAGCTTCTCAAAAACTAAACTCATTTGTTTTACCTCCTAAGCCCACTCTTCTCCTGACACTCTTCCTAATCTAAACAATCATTTAACAAGCCCTTACCACTTGGCGGATATTCTTCTAAGGAATATGTGTTCTAAGTAATGTATGTGTTCTGTAATCCTTACAACAGGTTCATTTAGAAGATATTATTATTTCTCCAGTTTTAGATAAACAAACTGAGACATACAGAGAGGTTGTTTATGATTAAATGGTTACTAAAAGTCTAGGCTATGACTGGAACCTAGGCAGGCTAGCCTAGAGCTGAACACTTAACCGCTACACTGCACTATCCTTCTTAGCCAGATTTCATTTCTTGCACTCATCAATTGCCCCATCTGTTGCCCCAACTTAGACCTGCTGCTTTTCTTCCTGCAAATTCTTTCCCTTCTGTTGGCTCTCCCCCACTCTCCTGTCTTCATTACCTTTTATCTAGATAAGTTTTATTCACTGTCAGTCATCTTCTACACAAGGAGCCCTGGTAACATAAAGGTTAAGTGTTCAGCTACTAACCAAAAGGTCGGTGGTTCAAATCTAGTAATTGCTCTTCAGGAGAGAAGACTTGGTAATCTGCTTCCTTATGGCTCAGTAAACCCTACGGAGAAGTTCTACTCTGTCCTGTAGGGTGGCTATAGGGACACTATGGGTCCGAATTAACTCCACAGTACACAACAACAATCCTCCAGTCATCTCCCTCTCTAGTCCCATTACACCTGGATTTTATTATTTATTTTTCTGGGTATAAAAATAATACATGCTTATTGCTTTCCAATATACAGAAGAGATATATATGTGTGACTGTGATTGTGTATGTATGCATGTAAATAGCACATGTGTGCGCAAAAGAGAGAGAACATAAAACCCAGACCAAACCCACTGCCAATGAGGCGATTATGACTCCTAGCAACCCCCACAGAGTTTCCAAGGCTGTAAATCTTTACGGAAGCAGACTTCTTCTTTCTCCTGTGGAGCAGCTGGTGGGTTCAAACTGCCTACCTTAAGCTTAAAACCAAATCACGTGTCCTTGGTAGCCTTAGATTAGGCCTTCTTTTGAATTCTCAGCAGCTCTGCCCTATTAGCTCAACATTCACTTCAGTATTAGAACCTAAGCTGAGTCAACATTCCAGAGACTCCGTATTTGCTCTCGAACATTCACTAAACTACCCAGGGCACATAGTTGGAATCTCAGTGCTTTCCAGCTGCTGCAGAAACAGGAGCTATCCTCTACAGCCAAGTGTCTGTAGTATCTTGATGTAGGGAAAGTCTGTGTGAGTCAAAGTCCTCAGGGTTACAATTCATTAAATAAGTTACAGCATTACATAATTTATAGCAGTTGATCTTGCACAAACCAAGGCTCAACACAAAGGTATTTAATGCAGAGAGGGACTAAGAGTCTTGTACCTGAATGTTAACATCTGCCCCATTGTTGACTAGCAGTTCAAGACACAAAGCACCATGAGTGGAGGCAGCAGCAAAATGCAAAGGGGTGAACCCGTTGTTGTTTGGCTGGTTCACGTTAGCACCGTAGTCAATCAGCTCATTAACTACAGCATCCTGGCCATTGTAGCAGGCGATGTGAAGGGCAGTATTTCCATAGACGTTGATTTCATCAATCTGCAAATCAGTCCAAAGGAAAACAATTAAAATCATTGGAGCCAATTTACTCCATTTTTCAGGAAAGCCTAATGGCTGTGGGTAGAGAAAGGAAATGTCCATCCATCAACATAATTATTCAGGGCTCACTCTGCATTTACCCCCATGTGCTCATCCAGAAATGCTTTTTACCCTGAGACAAAGATCAGCAAAAAGTGAATGTGAGGAAAAGTAAACCCGGGAGGAAGACTTAGAGGTAGGGAAACTTTTTTCGACTAAGGAAGGAATGAAGGGTGAAAGGTAAAGCTGCCTCAGAAGGCCAGAGGAGAACTGAGTCGTGGGAATGAGAAAAGAGCCCCAAACTCAAGGGTTGGAGTGCAGAGACCATAAAGAGTAAGGGTGGGGGCTGCATCAGTGGAAGCGGCTGCGTAGCCTAGTCATACAAATTATGCTCAGAACGGCACTTTGGGTTTTGCCCTGCGGTCTAACTTCTAGCAGCAGGCGTAGGAAGTCACCTGGGGTCTGTCTTTAGCCCACAGCTGTCTACTGCTGCCCAGCCCTGTCCCAGCTATTGGGTTTTCAACACCACCATCTCAGCAGAACAACACAGTCCTCCTTTGTTCCTGGGTAGGGATGCCCTGGATTCTTACCACTCCTTCTGCTCTGCACTGCTTTTCTGGATTTGAAGGTGAATGAGGTCGGGCAACCCTAACTGATTCTGGGCCACTTCACACACACACACACACACACACACACAGTGTGCATGTGTGTGTTTGTATATATATGATCCAGTCCAGTTGCTGTTGAGTCAACTCCATCTTATGGAGACCTCATGTGTGTCAGAATAGAACTGTGCTCCACAGGGTTTTCAATGGCTGGTTTTTCTGAAGGAGATTACCAGGTCTTTCTTCTGAGGTGTTTCTCCAAACCAAACCCACTGCCATCAAGA
>NW_006921589.1:38133980-38161102 GCF_000298275.1 Orycteropus afer afer | reverse complement strand
AGGCAGTATCACTACGGAAGTAGGATTGCCCAACCTTCCTTCCGAGGAGTTGCTGGTGGGTTTGAACCGCCAGCTGTCTGGTTAGCAGGCAAGTGTCTTAGCCACTATGCTACCAGAGTTCCGAGGAAATCCACACTGACTCCGCTCACAATCTGCAAAACAGCCACATCTCTATTTATCTATATATGTATTATATATAATATGTATGTTTATATACTTCTGTATCTATGTAGATAGAGAAAATTAGCCTGTTTCTAGTTTTCCACTAAACATAAAAAAGCAGGATGCAAGAAAAAAAATGTTTTCACTTGAATTAGAATGCAAACACAATGAATTCAGAACAACAGAAAACCCACAAATGCACAGGCCATGTGATGATGCATTAATATGCACAAAGCATAGCTCACCTCCACCCCCAGATTCAGGAGGTGTTTGACAACATTGATCTGCCCATTGGAGGCCGCAGCATGCAGTGGTGTGTAACCCTTCTTATCCTTACATGTCACTTCAGCGCCATGGTTAATGAGCAATGCGACAACGTCCAGGTGGCCTTTACAAACAAAGCAGCAGAAAACATCGTTAACCTTTATTGGATCATTTGACGATTCATTTCCCCTAAATCATCACTATTAGCTTTTATTACCACCAGGATTTTGCTGAACCATTTATAAAAGCTAGTTCATGGCAAATATTCAACAAATATTTATTGAGTACCTACTATCTATCAGACATTATATAATGGTTGCAGGAAAAGAAAGATGATCCCAATGTGAGCCTTCTCTTCAAGGAGACTTGGTAAAAAGAGCTGATGTCTGTCCACAAGTAATGACAAGGCTAGGCCAATGTGTTTGTTCCACAACCTAAGAACAGTGTGTTATAAATGAAAGCAAAGCTTTTGCCATGCCTCACTGAAAAGTCTAGCAATGACTATTTGGTTTGGAAAAACAAATGAAAGAAAAGTCAGTGAATCAGAACTCAGGATTATTAGGTTGACTCCCATGAAACTGGTGCTGCTCAACTGCTTTTTGGCTACAAAATGGCAATTTCATATGGTTCAGCTTAACGGCATATTCATCAATTGGTGGCTAAACAGCAAATTCTTCACGTTTCAACTCCTGTTAAATTCTTCTAGAATATTTTCCTTTGTTTCCTATCTTACTACATAATACACGTATTTGACCCTTCTTCCGTGACTACAGATTATTCAGTGCTTCAGGGGCACTGCTTAAAACATGGATAATATTTGAAAGAAAGCAGATGAGTATTGATCCTAGGACCTGCTATGAAAATGGTTTTGTAACATGCGTGCATGTGAGTGTGTGTGTGAGAGAGAGAGAAAGAGAGAAAGTCTCTGTGTGTGTCCTTGGTATTAACTTGTTTTATTAAAGTTTTACTGTTCTCCCTAAGACATATATAAAAAGAAAAAAAAAATCAATTACTAGTGGTATTATCTCAAGCTCTTTGTCCTGGTTTTGTTCTACTACTCCCTAAAGATAGTCATCTTTAGATTTTCACCTGTTTGTATCCTGATGATACATAAAATAATGGCTTTACTTCTTTAAAGCAATTCTGCTCAAATGTTTAGTGATCCATCAGCAGAGGACAAAACACAATCCCCCAACCCAGTTCCTCAAGTCTCATCTCACACTAGCACAGTGTGTGCTCTGCTTGAACATCCATCTGCTGAGGAACGTTCACTAGCTCCAGTCCTCCAGACACCAACCAACTAAAACATACACGGCACCTGAAAAACTGGTAATGTCTGCCAAAGTCTAAGATTCTGGTATATTAAGTGCAAGGATTCATTCAGCTCAATCTATAGTCACATAATTTATTTTACCCTATCCTAATCTGCCTTCTCTTTTTCTCCACACAATTAACATTACCATCTTTTTTTCTGGTGATAAAAGGCATTCACACTTGTTAAAAATAAATAAATAAATAAATAAACCTCACTGCCATCAAGAAAATGTAAAAATATAAAAAGGTATTAAAAGGAAACCCAAAATCACCCATAGGCACCAAACCCTGAGGATAATCACTGTTAAAAATTTGTCATATATTTTCTATATTTATTTGTTTTATAGATTTTTTTTTTAAATAAAGATTGTACTATTCACATTGTTTATAACATCTTTTTTCACTTAATGTATCACAACTATCTTTCTATGTTAAGAATCTTTCTATGTTAAGAAATACTGATTGACATCATCATTGATTAACTGCCTAGTGTCCCATTGTGTTGATCTTCCATAATTTACCAAACCAATCTCCTTGGATGGCCATTCAGGTTACTTATAACTCTGTGCTGATATAATCCTGTTTTCCTTTCTAATTGCAAGATGCTTTCCAATTAGAAACACAAAGGAAGGATCTTTGTTCGTTTCCACTGAGGATAATCTCTGTAAGGTCTATCATTTTTCAGAAGTATTTGTGCCAACAAAAATGAAAAGGAAAAACATAGAAATGTAACTTCTTCCCTCATCTCCCTCACTAGAGTTGCATACTCCTGCTTTGCTGGCAGTGGTTGTTGTTGTTGTTATGTGCCGTCGAGTCAAACCCAACTCACAGAGACCCCTCCTTGTCCAAGGCAGTATCACTACGGAAGTAGGATTGCCCAACCTTCCTTCCGAGGAGTTGCTGGTGGGTTTGAACCGCCAGCTGTCTGGTTAGCAGGCAAGTGTCTTAGCCACTATGCTACCAGAGTTCCGAGGAAATCCACACTGACTCCGCTCACAATCTGCAAAACAGCCAGGGGTTTGTCCTTTCTCTCTTCATTCTTGTTTCTTTTGAAAATATTTATAAATAAAAAGACAAATGGAATTTGTATCCTGGCTGTGATAGCCAGTCCTCTTTCTTTTTTAAACACCTTACTTTCCTGCCACAGCAAGTTAAAATAAGCACAGTTTGTGCAGCTTTCCAATCTAGATTGAATCACATTCAATGAGGTCCAAGCCATGATTCATCCCTCCTCTTTGTAGGATAAATAAATCTCTAATAAAGCAACTGTCCATAGAATGCTCCATGCACGCCAGTAAAATGGACAGAAGCTTAATTCAATTGGGACCAAAGCTTTAATGAAGGTCAGACTTGTACAAGAGAAAATCTACATGGGCAATGAGAGATCTTGGCCTATTAAGTAAGGTTCTCCTCACTTTCCTTCCCGTATGTGGCCTCCTTACCCATATATGCAGCCCAGTGCAGAGCACGCCGATCCTTCTTGTCAAAAGCATTGATGTTGGCCCCTTTGGCCAAGAGTAAATTGACCATCTGAAAGATAACCAATAACAAAATCAAGTGTGCAGTCTGTAATGGGGAGAGCTCCTCGCTGTCTGTAGGTGATCTGAGCCAAATTGACATCAATTCTAAAGTCAGGTTGGAGATTTTTAATTCAAAAAAGTAGGAAGATGTTGACATAGCAGACCCTGTTGCATGTACATCAGAGGAAAACACTGAGGTGATGGCTGACTTTTTCAATTCATTGTGGCTGTGCATTATAAATATAGATCCAAAAACAAAAACCAAACTCACTGCCATTGAGTTGATTCCGACTCAAAGTGACCCCCATTGGGTTTCTGAGGCTATAAATCTTTCTGGAAGTAGCTTGCCCCATCTTCCTTCTGTGGAGCAGCTGGTGGGTTTGAACTGCTGACCTGATTAGCAGCCAGATGCCTTATCCACTATGCCACCAGAGCTCCTTTAAATGTAGATAGCTAACTAAAATTTTGATCTACAATATTATCACAGTCCCTAAAAGTCTCAGCAATAAGACTAGATTTCACTTGGGGCTAAGTCATTCCCAGTGCTGAAGACACCCACCTCCACATGGCCATTCAGAGCCGCATGGTGCAAGGCTGTCCGTCCCCCTCTGTCAGAGACATTGACGCTGCTCAGCAAGGGAATGATCACTTCTGCACACTTGACAGCCTTATTGGCTGCTGCCACATGGAGGGGGGTCTGCCAGTTCTTGTCCCTCGCATTGACATCAGCTGAGTGCTTAATCAATACTTGTACTGCTTCCTAAAACAAAAGCAGAGTTTGCAGAGGTCACTAATAAATGTTTAATCAATATTTACCAGGTGTAGATGCTTTGCCAGAACCTGGATAGGTAAAGAGAAAAGGAATTCTCCTGCTCTCACAGGCTGGCTCAGGATGCATATTCTTCTAAGACAAATAAAGTAATGTGCCAAATATCAAGAGTGGCACAAATTAAGACAGTGAGTTGGTTTCACTTTATCTTTCTTTGTTAAGCCAAGAGCCCTGGCACATCTCTAAAACAAAAGAAATATGTAAGTATAAGGTAGCCTTAGACCAAATAAGAGCATTCAAGTGCAAGTGTGCACATACAGGATAAAATATTCATAGGCCAGTGCGTCTCCAAAAGAACATTTAAGATTAGAGAGTTCTGTCAATAAGCCTCCAACTTCCAAAGCAAAAATGAAACAGAGCCCTTCAGATATTCTTAAGTTGATTCATAAACCTTCAGTTCTCTTTGCCACTGTCTTAACCCCTTGAGTCATCTATAAAGGTGAAGGGAAAAGTATGTCTGTTACTGTCTCATTTTGAAGCTATGACATTGTTCCATCTTGTCCCAACATTTTCCAGGCTAAACTTGGTACTTTCTTAAACCACTGTTGAGCTCCTTCACAGTGAGCCTTTATTGAGCTTTCCATGTTTTATTTTCCTCCTACTGAGACCCACCCAATTCACTAGACTCTTGACCTATGACTGTCAACCCTGACTGCACAATGGAATCACCTGGAGAATTCTTGAAAATACCAACGCCAGGGTCTCACCCCCAGAGATTCTAGCTGATCTCAGTATTTCTGTAAATCTCTCCAGAAACTCTATTGTACAGCCATGGTTGAGGATCACTCTTCTGTTCAGTCAAGTGTATGATATAGCTCCTCAAGAAGGGAATGACTCTCAGTTGCTTCTCTCTACTTCTTAAAACTTCCCTGGAGCCATTTAGTGGGGATCCTTCATGAACATCTGGCCAATATGGCATCAAGAATACAACAAAAGGTATTAGTACCACACTGCTGTCTTATTCATGAAACAAGAACTCACCCTTATTAACTTCAATCTTAGATTGAGATTGCCCAATCTATCTCATCATGAACCAAGCCAAACCCACTGCCATCAAGTTGATTCTGACAAATAGTGACCCTATAGGACAGAGTACAACTGCCCCATAGGGTTTCCAAGGCTCTTAATCTTTATGGAAGCAGACTGCTTCATCTTTCTCCCATGGAGCAGCTGGTGGGTTTGAATGTCAATCTATTGGTTAGCAACTGAATGCTTTAACCACTGCACCACCAGACCTCCTTACTTAATCATACAGGTATATAAATGTGCCCCAGATTTGAGTTCAATAAATTTAACACATTGATCAGAAACATAAATGGTGAAATAAAAAGAATGTTCCATGAATCACTAGTAGCAATATATTGAGGTGAATGGCTAAGTTGGACAATAAAATCAGAGCAAAAAGAAAATGACTTTGCAAATTAGAAAATACAGTTTAAATAAATAGTATGTTACTTTTTTGAATGATCAAAATTTCAAAGTATCAAATTGGGTTAAAATAAATCTTACTATTACCAGGAGCTCTGGTAGCATAGTGGCTAAGGCACTTGACTGCTAACCAGAAGGCTGGTGGTTCAAACCCACCAGCCACTCCTCGGAAGGAAGATGGGGCAATCTACTTCTGTAGTGATACTGCCTTGGAAACCCAAGGAGGGGTCGCTATGAGTCGGGTCCGACTCCATGGCACATAACAACAACAACAACAACATTTACCAGTACAGAGTCTCCATGAGTCACAATCAACTCAGTGGCACACAACAACAAACAACAGTATGATGGGGAAAAAATGCTGTTTAAAACCAAATAGCATTCTCAGGAGGGCAGGGCCCATTAAAAGAGTCAATAGGCTCTGTGCTGAGCAGGGCCCTTGCTGTGCAGGGGTGGGTCTAGAATGAGTTTAGGAGGGAGGTATACAGAGCTGCACTGTTCTAATGGAGTCAGAAGTATTTTCTCCACAAGAAGAAAGAGATGAGGAAAAAGTGGAGACACAAGACACAGGCCCTGAGCCCCGGGGTACATCTGGCAGAGGTGTAAGAGGGGATTGCTGAGGAATAAACCAAACTAATTCAACAAAAGCAGGCTTGGGGAGTCAGGTAACCGAAAATTCAAAACTCCAGGGATTTTTTTTAACATTGGGAGAATATTAGTCTTTGCACAAATGTGCAAACATTCTATATGTTTAGAAGGCCATATGTATACATCTAAGTACACAAATTATGTATGTGCGGTGTAGTAAATTACTTAGTGTGGCTTTTCTACCCATAAGTCTTTGTAAACTCCAAGGTGGGATTTTCTATGAGCAACTGAGGAGCTCCTGATTGCTGAAGTTGTCCACCTGGAGTATTTCTGTTGGGCGTGGCACAAAACAATGTTCTGGGAGGTGCCCACTTTCTCTCAGATGCTTAGAGTTCTGATGCTATAATTGGCTAGTTTGACCACCCTGCCAGGCTCAAAAGGAGGCCTCCTAGAGGCAGAACTCTCTGACTGCTGGTTGAGGAAGACGTGTTGCTGAAAGAGACAGGTGACCCGGAAAGAGACACGTGCTGCTGGGAAAGAGATGCAAGAGACACGCATTGCTGAGTGAGACACCGAGGGACCAGCAGTGCTGGGAAAGAGACTTTGAGAGATTGTTGGCTGAGAGACAGTGGGCTGGGAGAGAGACTGAGCGTTCTTCCTGAACTTGAGTTGTAGTCTGGTGCTTCCCTAATAAACCCCATAATCCGTGAGTTCTGTGTGGCCACTGCAGCGAATTATCGAACCCAGGAGAGAGGTGGTGGGTGCTTTGGGAGGAATGGTTGGTGAAAGGGCTGGAGGGAGGCAGCATGTCTGGCTTTGTAGGAATAGGCCTTGGGTTACTGCTGGTAATCCTGTCTTCCTCTCGTGGGATTAGAGGAGGTCGGAAGATGTGGCCTCCTTGCCGTTTTTGCAGTATGTTTATTGACCCTGGACAATATCTGGGTTACATCTAAAAATCAAAAAACAAAAAGTTTCAAGTACATTTAATCAGATGGGAAAGAAAGAAGAAGCAGTAAGGTCTCTAACAAATCTCTTTTCACGTGAACTTCAGGCAATGTCCATGTGAATGCCAATTTTACCCAGTTGCCTTTTCGATCAACACTCACTTTTGTACCTCAAGGATACTTAAAATAGCCATTCATTTCTCTATTTCTGTAAAATGTTTCAACTCTGCCATTTCTCCATTTTTATTTATCTGTTTATGTAGTGAACTGCACAGTTTTCATTTTACTAACAGCAAGGCACTATGTAGAGAAATATTTGCATGCAAAGGAAGGGTTCTTAATTTCCAACTATTAACTTTAAAAAAGATGAAAATACAATAGTCTAAAATGATTATGAAGATAGCACAGAACCAGACAATGTTTCATTCTGTTACATACATAAAGTCACCATGAGTCAGAGCCGACTTGGTGGCAACTAACTACAACAAAATGATTATGGAATTAAATACTCAGACCTACAGAGTATTAGAAATGGTGGCAGCCTTAGGGGTTTTCTATCTGGTCTGACAGTTCATTTTATAGGCAAGATGACTGTAGTACAGGGCACCGGCCTGTCATTTTCTGCTGGGGCAAAGCTTACTCAGTGGACAGTGTCAGCCAAGCATCCTGACACAAATACTTTCAAATACTAATTCTCTTTCACGGAAGAAAGATAAGGCAGTTGGCTTCCATAAAGATTTACAGCCTTAGAAACCCTCATTGTATAGAACTTTAAGCTTTGAAGTCTTCTTTATTCATTGTCCCACTCTCACATGCATGTGAGGCAACTGAAGATACCATGGCTTAAGTAAAGAGCACATTAGTCTTCAAGGAGACATCTTTGCTCTTCAGCACTTTAAAGAGGTCCTTTGCAGCAGATTTGTCCCAGTGCAATGTGTTGTCTGATGTCTTGGCTGCTGCTTCCATTGGTGTTGATTGTGGAACCAAGTAAGATTCCTGGGCCAAACTAAAGGCTTCATCAGGATCTCTAGGGATGAGGTCCTAGAACAGGTACTCTCAACAAGCACCCCAGATGATGTTAATACACATTAAATCTAGGTATCATATGCTAACTGTTGTTGTTTGTGGTTATGTGCTGCTGAGTCGGACCCAACTCATAGTGACCCCTCCTTGGGTTTCCAAGGCAGTATCACTACGGAAGTAGATTGCCCAACCTTCCCTCCGAGGAGTGGCTGGTGGGTTTGAACCACCAGCCTCCAGGTTAGCAGTTAAGTGCCTTAAGCACTACACTACCAGAGCTCCCCATATGGTAACTAATAGATTAAAAAATGCTTTCTTTCTTCCCATTCCAGATGTGATTAATTATTTATATGTAAGGATTTTTCTTTATAATCATGAAAATAATTTAAAGAAAGCAATAATATCCTAGCCATCAGATCAGACTTTCCTATTCTCTTATTTAGTAGCCGTTAGTTCACAATAATGATGATGTTTTTTTTTAGAGGAAAGGGGAAAATATGTTTTTAAAATGTAAGGTATAAAATAAAAAGCTTATCCTGTTCAGCTCTGAGACATCGTACATCCATTGGGATTTCTGCCTGCACAGAAGCCAAAAATAGACCCATTTTATGGGTTGGAACAGTATCCACATAAGAGTACTTACGTGATTTGAGGGAGGCAGTATAGCGTTGTGGCTAACAAAGTGGGTTCTCTTGTCACACTCTCCTGTACTTAGTACTGGCTGTTTCTTTCCTCTTAGGATCATAACTTCACTCCTCTGAGATTACATTTCCTAAATTAATAATGGTAACTATCTCAAAGGGAGACTCAGAGACTAAAATGAATAACACACAGAAAGCATTTAGCATTCTGCCTGGCACAAGTAAGTGTTCGATAAATGCTCATGATGACAACACTTACATGAGCACAAGACCCTCAATCCTGAAGACAGGACACAACTGTTTTGAACTCTTTCTAATGAAAAAAGACAGTATCTAGAACAGGAAAGTAAACAGTTTGGCCTTTTTTTTTTTTTTTTTGGTGATATTCTCAGCTCATTATAGAAGAAAAAAGGCCTAATAAAGACCAGTGGCATTTGTATGCAGGCCACAGTAGGCTGCATGCCTGGCTGTCTGCCCTAAGAGTTATCAGCACTGTTTCCTCCAAAGCCAGACTTCATATACCCTCAAGGCCCCCATGGCCCTTTTAACAGTGCCTCCAACAAGTGGGCTCAATAAACATGTGTTAAATTCACCAGGTTTGTATGCATTTAATTCCTTTCCCCTACACTGTTCTTTCCCAAGAACAAAAGAAAGAAAATGAACAGGAATAAGCTAAACAGGGAAAATCATATGAAACATTTCATAACAATATGTCAAAAAATTCTCCCTGGCAGCTCCAAATCTTGCTCATCTATGGTATCTAACATTGCAAAATGTTTCCTTCATATTTCTTCAATGCCTTGGGAGTAGCCTGAGAAAGAGGAGGGTGGGGCCAGTAAAGCCCTTGGGGCTTGGACAACCAGTTGCCTTCGAGTTGATTCTGACTCATGGGGTCCTCATGTGTCTCAGAGTAGAACTGTGCTCCACAGCATTTTTTACTGGCTGATTTTACAGAAATGGATCAAGCAGGCCTTTCTTCTGAGGTATGTCTCGGTGGACCTGAACCTCTGACCTTTAGGTTAGCAGCTGAGTGTGCTGTTTGCACCACCCAGGGGCTCTGAGGGAGCAGATAGGGAGACAATCTTGTTTTGGCTCCAAGTTCTTTCTTCCCCGAGAATCCTAGATGTGCCAGATTTGGGGAGAGAGAAGGTGGGAGAAGGATGTGGAATTACCTAGAAGTACAGAACACAGTCTGATCAGCCACCAAAGAAGTCTTCGAAATTTATGTCTAGAACAAGACCAGTGCTGAGCAATTTTCAAGGGGTGTAACCATGTCTTGATTTACTTCCTTGTCCATCAAGTGCCTTCTGTAACGTTAGATATGAGTAGATGTTTAATCGATGTTATTATTCTGATACTTCTCTTGCTATATAAGAGGCTCAGGAATGAACTTGGCAATGAACATTATTTTTCCAGGCATAAAAGTCTGATCATAAACTTTTCCTGGAGAGATGGTCCACAAATTTCAATTTATACTGATAGCCATATTGAATCCAATTTAAAAACTGGCCCTGATTTTGCAGATTCCAATGGCTTAACTGATTTCTAGTACATACATCGCCATAAACAAACTTCAAGTAAATCTACTTCACAGGCAAGGAAGACTAGCATTCTGATGTAGTGTGTACTAGTTCCACGTGTGGAGTCATTTATAGAGAATAAGTTATCATAGCTTATGTCGAAAATTCAGTCTTTAATTATATAAAAAACAACAACAACAATTCTTTACTGAGCATATTCTATGTGCCAAACACCAGGCTAGATTCTATAAATACAACGGTAAGCAACAGACGTGGCACTTATTTCAAGGAATTTATAGTCTAGAAGGGCCCTTTTAGCTAAAAAAGAATAACACTTTTAATAAGAAAAAAAGAAAAAAAAAAAACTCCCTGCCATCGAGTCAATCCTGACTCATAGTGACCCCTTTGGGTTTCCAAGGCAGTAAATCTTTATAGAAGTTGATTACCCAGTCTTCCTCCATGGAGTGGCTGGTGGGTTTGAACTGCCAACCATCTGGTTAGCAGTGAAATGCCTTAGGCACCTCACCACCAGAACTCCTTTCAATAATAGTCTTATATTCTGTCAATTTAGCCAAGCTGAACTACATTCCCAGAATTCTCTTCCTTGTAGTGTTCTGTTTAGGGTTGGCCATAGAAATCTGCATGAGTTTTAGAAAACATAAATGAAATCACAGCCTTGTTGGTGTGTAGGGCGCAGGGTACTGTTCTAGCTTGAACACAATGTCACTTGTCAGTTGGATCACCTGCTGGCACAGGGTAGCACTCTGTTGATGCTTCTTCAGACCTGTAACTCCTCCTCCAATGTTTCCTACTCCTGGGCCAGATATGTACACAGCTTCAAGGTAAAGAGTGCCAGCTCCTTGTGCAAGTCACTTATGTCCTCAATGTTGGAGGCAGGAGGAGACAGACATGGACTTGCCCTTGGTCTTCCAGTTTCATGTCTAGCTTTGACTTTCAACTGTTGGCCCTGCTGACCTTCATTAACATCAGGGCCACCATAGAGACTGAGGCAAAATTCTTACATAGACTTTTTTTTTTTTTTCAGTTTGCACAAATGTGTAAGGTCTAATTCCTACAATAAATCTCTTATTCCATATCTCTTATGGCTTTGCTTCCCAGATCGAACCCTGAGTGATTAATCATCTATTCTTTAGAAGCAAGGGAACTTTGAGACAGTAGAGTTTATAAGCCTTACAATAAAGAAATAGTTTTAATACATATGCATGTAAGTAATATGGGTACTTGCCAATCTAAGTAAATCACTCTGAAACCACATACCTGCCCCCTTAGAAAGCACTAACAACCAAATTCCCAAATACCAGTCCAAATCTTTGATTTTTCTTTTCCCTTAAGCCTATTTGGTTTTTTCCCATTTATTATTTAGGGGAAGCATAAAATAAAGGCAATAGGACTGATATCAAAAGAAGGAGATCTGAAATGAGGACTTCCACAGCACAGCGACGTACTTGAAGTTAAGATGTCCACAGCACAGACAGCTCTAACAATGGTTAGAGAGACTACAATTTTCGTAAGAAATTTTTCAACTTACTGTGACAGGTATTAGCACAAAGACATGCTGCCATCCCTACCTATTCAGGGTTTGTTCTGGTTTACTTTCTTCCAGTCAAGAGACTTCTGCAAGGAATTTTTTTTTTCTTCCCTAGCAAAACTATAGTGGGAGCTGGTTACTTGAAAAAGGAGCAATGCCTTTCTCAGATATGAAGGCTGATCAATCACTGAATTGGCTGAATTCAAACATACTAAATATGTGTAAAGAGGACAGATGGATGAATGATGGAAAATGGATGTTTTGAGTATGTTAGGAAGCCTTTGCCACTAGTTGAACTAACAAAGGTGAGATTACTGGAAAGGTCATATGGCACTTCTGTGTTTATGGTGGTTATGTTTTTGTGTCAACTTGGCTGGGCCTGGTTGAGTGGCTGGGAAGCTGGTGGTAGTTATTCCCCATGATGAGACTGGCAATCAGCTCCATGGTGGGATCTACCACAAGCAGCTGAGTAGCTGCCTTTGGGATGTGGTCTGCTTCCTGTACATAAGGAGAAGCCTTGGCAATAGTCTCTAGCTTGTGGCACCTTGAACCCTGCATGTAGCCATGTCGTTGTTCAGCAGCCTGTCATGCGCTGCTTACCTTGGGACTTACAATGGATTTGTATTAATGGCCTGCCATGTGATTTGGTAATATTAGGACTGTGCCTTTTTATTTGCCAACCTTGGGCTTGGCAGCCTCAGCAGCCAGCAGCTGTCTGAATGAAGAAAAGCCTCTAGCTTCAGTGGGCCAGGAGCTGGAGGCAGAGCTGACGCCCAAGGCTGAGGGGCTTTCACCTAGCCCCTAGAGCATGACACTTTGAACTAGGACTTCTAGCCTCCCGAACTGTAAGAGAATAAACTGTTTGTTAAGGCCATTCCATTTGTGGTATATTCTTGTCAGAGCGGTAGTAGGTAACCAGAACAGTATTTTTTTCAGTGCATGTGTCTTTCTCTCCCACTAGACTACAAGCTTCCTAAGGGCAGAGACCACAAGTCTTATTTTTCTTTGCAGCTCTGTCATCAAGCACAGTGGCTGGCACATAGAGAGTATTTAATTTAAAAAAAATTAACTAAAATGACCTAGTTCTTGTTAAAAGAGGAAATAAAGCTGATATTTCCCAAGAGACACTTAAAAGAAATCTACTAAAGCTCAAGCAGTCTTAAAAGACCAGGAAGTATTCCTCCTTGCTGAGTCAAAAAGCTAGTCATGCAAACTCAAAGCAGCCCATTGCACCTGTTTTGCCAGATCAAAGATTCTGAATTCCACAGGGTGTGAGCCCAGTAACGTAGGATCATTTACCTCCCTCATTCTAGTGGGCTATTCCGAAAGAAGATACAACCAAACTCTTAAAACAAAACAAAACCTACTCATATCTCACAGTAAGGAAGATTATGGACACTAAGTTAACTGTCACCTACCACATATATTGTGAAATTTCCATATAGTTGCCAAAGAGGAAATGCTGACCCTGATGTTAACCATGGGCACCTATGATTTCCACATGTGCGTTCTTAGTAACACCTCTTACTCCGAGGTGGACCTGAAGAACATCACCTTCTCCATTATCCAAGAGTAAGCTTCACTTAGGTAAAATCAGCTACCAAAGGCCAGTTGTCAAACGCCAGGTGCCTACGAAGTTAAAACCTCTTACAGGCCTGGATGGTGGACCTTCTCTCTGACCAAGCTTCCAGGCTGATATTCAGCAGGGTTTCCTGCCATCCCCACACCCACATTCGCATCTCCTGTACTTCCCCTGAACCAGCTAACCCATTTACCACGGTTTTAATGTTCATCTGCCCTGCCTCCTGAGCTGTAGAGACCTGTATCTCTCTACCTGTATCTAGACCTGTACAGACAGTTGCCTATGAGCCATCTTCACCTGAATTTCTAGCATTCAATGACAAATTACTTATTGAACACCTGCAATGTATCAGGCTAGGGATAGATATATCAGGGAACAAAACACAGATCCTTGCTCTCATAGAGCTTCCATTCTACTGACATGGTTGCCAAATTCAGCATGCTCAGACAAAATGGATTAGCTTTCTGCCTCCTGCTCTTCCTCCTCCTGTGTTCTCTGAGTTAACAGCTTCACTACTCACTCAGCTTCTTTTCCACCTCACCCTCAAATTTCCTCTCAAATCACTGACTCTTCTTCATGTTCCTGTCTCTAACTATTCAGGCCTCTTTGGCCTTGTAGTGGGTGCCGCTGCCTGGAATCCCTTCCTTCTAGCCCATTTCCATGCTGCCAGCACAGTGGTCTTTCTAAAATACTGATTTAAGTATATCATTCCTCTGCTATGACTACTCCCCACAGTCACTGGATACCAGGCCCTCTGTGATTTAGTCCAGCCTCTACATCATACGTAGGTTCTATTATATTCTCATGTTACAGTTACACCCAACTGAGCCCCCATTCATTCACTTCCAGGCTCTTGTCCTCCAACATGTTTATACCCTTGCTTCAGCCTTCACTCTCTCTTGGCCTGGGAGTCCCTATGCATCTTTCAAGGACCAGGCCAACTAACATCTTCTCTTGGAAGACTTCCTTTACTCAAGTAGGTAGCTAGTGGCTTCATCTTCCAATTTAATAATGATAGTACTGATTTCCTTGTCCATTTACGTCCCCAACCAGACTGAGAATTCACTCAAGTCAAGGATCATGTGGTCTACCTTGTTCTACCCCAGGCACTGCCAGCATCATGTCTACATCCAAGATGGATGCATCTCTTGCATCCAAGATAAAGGCCTTCTGCTCACCAATGAAGATCCGTAACTCTGCACAAATATTTCTCATTCTAGGGTCAAGAAGTACTAGTTAAATAAAATATCACTCACTTCACTTCTGGAGGCAACAGCCCGGTGCAGTGGAGTCAGCCACATGTTGTCCTTGGCATTTACACGAGCTCCTGGAATCAAATGGCACAGGTTAGAGTCATATTGGAGTCAAAGGAAGTTCTGCTGATATTAAATCAAATGCTATATGGTGCTCCTGATTCCCCAATACACTTCTACCTTTTCATTTCTGTGTGTCACTCATGTGCTTTCTGGCCACAAAATAAGACACCTAGCACAGTGGAGAAGGTAAGGTCTAGAGCAGAGAATGTCACAGATTTGGGTAAAGGCTACATGTGAGATGCAGCCTCTCATTTGGGTAGGAGACCCAACACAGTTAAAGAAGCCAGAAGTCCTCTGTTGTTGTTATTTGCCATAGAGTCGGCCCCAACTCACAGCGACCCCTCCTTGGGTTTCCGAGGCAGTATCACTACGGAAGTAGGAATGCCCAACCTTCCTTCCAAGGAGTGGCTGGTGGGTTTGAACCGCCAGCCTTCTGGTTAGCAGTCAAGTGCCTTAGGCACTATGCTACCAGAGCTCCTAGAAGTCCTCTAGGACTATGGAAATGTTCTGAGATTTTTCATATACATATGTGTTCCTGAATATAATACATATAATCACACACACAGTAAAACTTGAAAAAGCTAGAACCTGTGTAAAGCAAAACCTGCCAGAGAAAGAAAACTCAAATATTCTCCACTAATAGAGAACAACAGAAAAGTGTTAAGACTGTACCTTGTCAGCGGTGGAAAACTTATGAGACTCAGAAAAACAAGTCAGTCTCATTAGTTCCACCTCTCACAGGTTTCACTGTATATTGTCATATATGATGATGTAGTGCCTAAAGCGTTTTACTGCTAACTAGGAGGCTGGGGGTTCAAATCCACCAGCCACTCCTCAGAAGGAAAACTGGGCAATCTACTTCTGTAGTGATACTGCCTCAGAAACCCAAGGAGGGGTCGCTATGAGTCGGATCCGACTTGATGGCAGTGAGTTTGGTTTTCGTTTTTTGTATATGTGTGTGTGTGTGTACATATGCATCATATGTAAGATTTTATTTTTTATCATTAAATGTATGTATAAATGCACATATAACTACATAACTATATAACAACTACATAACTATATAACTATATATATATATATATATATATATATATTTGTTGTTATGAGCTGTCGAGTCGCACCCGACTTGGATTGCCAAGGCAGTACCATTACACCATTACAGAAGTAGATTGCCCCATCTTCCTTCCGACGAGTGACTGATGAGCTTGAACCGCTAGCCTTCTGGTTAGCAGTCAAGTGCCTTAGGCACTATGCTACCACAGCTCCTGTATGTATATATATATATATGTGTGTGTGTGTGAATATATATGTATGTGTGTGTGTGTGTGTGTGTGTATATATACACATATATATACATATACATACACACACACACACACCACAAAACCATTCTTGGCAAACTATCGGGGTAAGCAACCTTCCAATGAACACATACTGGATGCCAGTTACAATTTCAAACAAATCTTATAAAGTTGATTTCTGATGAGATCTGATCTGGGCTGAGGAGATTGGCAGAAATTTACTTTCCCTAAGAATACCAAATATTTCTGTGGGACTAGCTAGACGTTTCTGTCATATACCAGACTGTTTCTTTCACTGATATTCATAAGATTTTCACTGGTCAATTCTTTGTGAGAACCGGATGGCCCCTTCCTTCTTCTGAGTCTGTCTTAGTCTGGAAGCACAACTGAAACCTGCCCATCGTGGGGGACCCTGCTGGCATTTGAAACACCGGTGGCATAGCCTCCAGACTCACAGCAACATGCCAACCACCACAGTAGGACAAACTGACAAATGGGTGGTGGAAGCTAGACAATGAATAAGGATGACTGAAGAAGGGTTGATGCTTTTGAATTGTAGTGTTGGCAAACAATACTGAAAGTACCAGGGACTGTCAGAAGAACAAACAAATCTGTCCTGGAAGAAATATAACTGGTATGCTCTGTGGAAGTGAGAATGGCCAGATTCCATCTCACCTACTTTGGTCATGTTGTCAGAAGGGGCCAGTCCCTGGAAAAGGATCTCATGCTTGGTAGAGGCGAGGGTCAGTGAAAAGGGGGAAGGTCCTCAACAAGGTGGGTTGACACAGTGGCTGCAACCATGGGCTCAGGTATAGCAAGGATTGTGAGGCTGGCACAGGACTGGGAAGTGTTTCGTTCTGTTGTACATAGGGTTGCTATGAGCAGGAGCCAACTTGACGGCACTTAACAACAACAAGAAGCTTGATGTTTTGGTAGGAAGATGACAGCTTCCATGGAGCTTTTGAACAGAGGCAACATTAAGCCAGTGTGCACTGCTCATGGCTCCCTCACACTAAGAGGTAGGCAGAGAGGCTCTAGCACATGTCTGAACCAGGTCACACTCAGAGATGTATCTCATGCTCACCTTTCTGTGAGTCATGACACCACCATGGAGCAGGAGCACTGCGGCTCAATAGATTCACGGAAAAGCAGAGTCTGCTCCCCTTCCATGACACCTCACAATTCTCCACAGTTGCAAGCTTGCCAGTCTACTTCTGAACCACTGCGATACCCAATGCAAGCTTTCTTCTTGGATGTTCAGCTCATTCTTTTTCTGGTCAGAGATGGAAAGTTTTACAAAAGGGGAAAAGGAGAAAAAAAATGCATGATATCTTTGCAGATGCCGTAAAAGGATCCTTTTCAGCCTTCCACCACCTGTCTTATAATGTGTCTTACTGCGTTGTTTGCATGTTGCTATGGTGCTGGAAACTACGCCACTAGTGTTTCAAATACCAGCACAGTCACCCATGGCGGGCAGGTTTCAGCGTAGCTTCTAGGCTAAGACACACTAGAAAGAAAGACCTGGCCACCTACTTCCAAAGCCAATAAAAACCCTATGGATCACAACAAAATGTTACCCAATGTAATTCTGGAAGATGAATGAGCCTCTTAAGTTGGAAGGCACTCCACAGACACAGTAGCTACAATGGACTCACACATATCAAGGATTGCGAAGATGGAACAGGTCTGGACACCATTTCATTCTGTTGTACATGTAGCCATGCGTGGGAGCTGACTTAACTACAACTAACAGCAACAGCACTTCAGCATTAGGACAATGAGGAACCAACCTTGGGAGAGAGAAGAGCGGAGGGATGAATCAAAGAAACTAGAAAGTAAGGCCAAGGAAGAGAAGTACAAAGGAAGTGGCTCAGGGACAGGAGCTGAGAAAGTGAGTCAAGAGGAAGCAGGGGTTGACTAATCATGCAGCAAGATCAGCCACAGTGCAGAAACAGAAGCCTTCTAAAGAGGCAACAGGAGACTTTCATGGGTAAATGTAAGCTGGAAGTTTGGTTGAAGACACCGGCTAAGAGGAAATAACACATCATAGAACTTACACCGTTCTTTTTTTCTCTCTCTCTCTTTAACTGAAGAAAAACAAATACCATCAACAACATCAATTACAGAAAACAAAAACATAATTATTCCTAAAAACAAAGAGAGACAGAATTCTACTGCCAACTCTGACTTTACTGGTTTGATATGGGGCCCATGACAAAGCTCCTCAGGCCCTCAAGTTATTGTAATATGCTGTCAAGGTTGAGAGCCACTGATAAATTGCTGCTTAGTTTATAGAGCTGAAAATTATTTGAATCCTAATTTTATTAACACCAACCAAGCAGCTTACCCAAGAAGGCTCAAGCCCCAAACTTCATTAAGAACCAAATGGGGGCTTTGAACTAGTTCATTGCAGGTTGACTCCCTGCTGAGAATTTGCATTTCCACCCTAGATATTTCAGATTCAGAATGTCTCAATGCAAATTCTCAATGGAGGGTCTACCTGGAATGAACTGGTTTGAAGCCCTGGACCAAATTAAAGTCAGTTTGGGTGTGCTGAGAATTCAAAAGAGTCCCTGAGGGTCTCAAAAGGTTAGAAGCTTGACTGGGGACCAAAGGACTGAAGGTTTGAGTCAACCCAAAGTCTACTAAGAGACAGGCCTGGTCATTTACTTTTAAAAAAATCAGCCACTGAAAACTTTACAGAGCACCGTTCTTTGCTGACACACCTGGGATCACCATAAGTCAGAATCAACTCAGTGGCAATTGGTTTTATTTCAAGGATGCTTTCCAGTTGAAAGAGAGATCCATAGTTATTGTTTCAATTTAAATGGTTAAGACCAAAGCAATACAAATTTGCAACAAGCCTATTTTACTTCATTCTTCGATCACACAAGTAATCCATAAATATAATCTTCTTTTTTAAAAATTAAATCATTACAGATTTAGCTAAAGATTCTTTGATTATCATACCTGATGCTGACCTCTCCCCACTCCCTCAAGTTAACCACCACTGAGTTTGGCATGACCAAACTAGTTGCTTTTATGTCTCTTATGCATGTACTCTTAAAATATCTAGAGAATTAAGCTGGGTGACAAGTACAAGAATGCTCATTGTTTTATTATTTTTGTGTATTTAAAATATTGCAAAATAATTTCTAAAAGAAAATATATGTCATTGTTTTATTTGTTTTTACATAATTATATCATACTGTACTATGATAGTTAAAGTATGTCAACTTGGCTGGGCCTGGTTGAGTGGCTGGGCAGCTGGTGGTAGTTATTCTCCATGATGAGACTGGCAATTAACTCCATGGTGGGCTCTACCACAAGCAGCTGAGTAGCTGCTTTAGGGATGTGGTAAGCTTCCCCTATATAAGAAGGAGCTTTGGGAATGGTCTCTAGCTTGTGGCACACTTAAACCTCACATGTAGCTGAGCCGTTGTTCAGCAGCCTGAATGCTCTGCCGATCTTGAGACTTTTAATGGACTTGAATTAATGGCCTGCGGTGTGGTTTGGTAATATGGGGACTGTGCCTTGTTACTTGTCAACCTTGGGTTTCTCAGCCTCAGCAGCCAGCAGCTGAGTGAAGAAAAGCCTCCAGCTTCAGTGGGTCAGGAGCAGGAGGCAGAGCTGAAGCCCACAGTCGAGGGGTTTTCACCCAGTCCCTAGAGCCTGGCACTTTGAACTTGGACTTAAAGCCTTCAAGCTGTAAGAGAATAAACTCCTGTTGATTAAAGCCATTCCATTTGTGGTATCTTCTGTTAGAGTGGCACTAGGTAACCAAAACATGTACTGACACTCCAAATTTGATTATTTCACTCAATATATTTTTTGTCTATCCATGTTGACACTTAACAGAACAAGTCCATTCCTTTTCATTGTATTTCACCATATAAATAGACCATTTTTCAGATATTTCCTCTATTAAATGATACTTACATTGCTTCCAATATTTCACTATTTAAACCATGTTGTTATAAACATACATAAAAGGAATCCTTGGCAAATGAGCAAATATTTGTCTAGGATAGGCTATTGGAGATGGACTTTCTGTGCCATCCGAAGTGTGCACTTTTGGTTTTAGTAAGTACTACCAATCCTCCAAAGTGTGCTGACTTGCACACTTGCCAACAGCGTAGAAGATTCCTTAGTTTCCCCACCCTCTCACCAACACTTGATATTATTAGTCATTTTAAATTTTGCAGATATTGTTGGAAGAAAATGGCATCTAATTTTTTAATTTTCCTGTTTGATATGAGGCTGGGCATCTTCTAATATGTTTACTGGCTATTTGTATTTCATTTTCTGAGAACTTCTTGTTCATACTCTTTACCTAGTTCCCCATTATTGGTTTTATATTATAATAAATTACATTGTATTATTGTTACTTTATTTATATATTCTAGAAATGTTTAGTTTTATGTAGATCCAAATATACTTGTGGTGTTAAGATTCTTCTAAGGAGAAACACTGTACTGACAGGTACTTATGCTGCAAAGCATGCTGGGCATCTCAGAGCACCAACACCCAGCATGCAGCAAACCCAGCATAATTGAAGAGATGCTGTGGAATCACTTGAGGAATTTAAAGATAATTAGAAATCTTGGAAATGGCTTTTTTCAGTAACTTTTTAAGCCCTCCATTCCTCCACTTATCTTCCTCAAAAGGTAGAGTAGGCAGCAGCCAGGAAAAACTGCCTCTTTCCCCAAAAACAAAAGTTATTATTATAAAACCAGAGTTATCTGAACACAGATCCGTGCAGCAGTTCATCAGTGTCATCTCTGCTGCTGGCTTCCTCGTCCTCTTCCTCTGAGCACATTCCAGTGTCTTGTTTACATGTCAGAGGGAGCCTCTGACATGGCTCTGCATTGAATATTTATAACTGATTTTTCTAAAGGAAGCTGCATGTTATTTACCTGCCTATCTGGCTCTATTGTGCACTGAAGGACACAGTCTGCATATCTAATGATTGAAAGGCAAATGCTTTTTACCCGAGGACATTTTACAAAAGCTTAAACATGAAAATAAGTGTTAGCCTATGCTGATGCTTCAGCTACAAAGGCCCAACTAGAAACTCTCCAGCACAAACTCTAATTACAAATTAAGTATGTTCTTCATCTTATCCCTATTATCTCTTAATTTTATTCTCATAGAAGTCAGAAGTAACTCTGGGCATATTTTCCAGAGACAGTATCTCTGTTTTCTTAGTCTTGTCACTTAGGAAGAAGTGGAAGGAAAAGAAGTGGTATGGTAAAGATGGGCCAAAACCCAAAACAACCAAATTCACTGTCATCGAGTCAATTCTGACTCATAGAGATCTCCATTGCGTTTCCAAGGCTGTAAATCTTTACGGAAGCAGACTGTCTAATCTTTCTTCCATGGAACAGCTGGTGGGTTTGAACCACCAACCTTTTGGTTAGGAGCTAAGTGCCTTAACTACTACACCACCAGAGCTCCTTAACAATGGGCCTGATAACTGGAAATCTTAAAAACCAAAGAGTAAAACTGATTTTTTAAGGTTAAGTTTATCTAAATTTTACATTTTAATTGTGGAAAGAAAGAAATTTGAAAGAAAGATCCTATCAAATATGATTATAAGACAGTAAGGTCAGCTTACTATGGATTTTGTTTGTTTAACAAACACACCAAATCTTATCACAGCACAACAGCACTCTACTTCAAAGGAATTACCTTGGAAGAATGTATGACAATTCTAAGTATGTGGCAATTACTCAAAATATTTTTGAAACTCCTTTTGGAGTTGCTATTAGAGCCAGTTTACCCACAAGAAAATGGCTCATTACTTTATAATCACATCACATTTGGGGGCTCAAATCTGCGTTGCCTGGTTCCATCATCCCCTCATTCACCAGACCAAAAAAAAAAAAAAAAGAATCCATCTTCAAAAGATGGATATTTGTCAAGCATAAGGGGTCAAATGAATGATATGCCACTGGCTCTGGAGGCAGTTTGCCTTGGGACTAGTCAACACATTTTGGAAAATCACCAGAAATCATTTTGCAGGACCACCACTTGATTGGCAGCATAAACTCTAATAAATTTCTATTTTTTACTTTGTAGTTACACCCTACAAACAGCTCCATGTTCAAGGGAGGTACTTCCAGTTTTCTTCTACCATCACCGGACTCTCACATCTCAAGCCCAGAGTTTTTTCTCCTGGGTATTGTTAATGTGGTCATTTTTCTGTGTGCTCTGCTTCCTACATTTCAACCCTAGTCTCTGAACTCATAGCCACTGATAGGTTCACATTGTTCTCTCTCATACATCTCCCTGAGAATGATTTAACAAGCATTTGACCTTCTCTCTGCCTTAATCCTGCCTTGGCCAGTTCCCAAACAGAAGCTAGAAAAAGCAGAGGGAAAATAAAGCCAGAATTTGGATTGGCAGTTATAAGAAGGTGAAATTTGTAAGATCTGAATTCCTCCACAAGACCTTGTCCTGTTTGTCTGCTCAGAGGTATTCAAGGTTCCACAGCCTGGCTAACAGGAAATATTGTCAGTAGGAATTTGGTAGGCTTGGGTAACAAACACTATGCTCTGTAAATTAATATCACAATAAAGAATACAGCTGTAATGGGCTGATCTGGCGGGACCAGATTATTTGTCAATGTGGGAATCATTAGCATCTCCTTCATTATTAAATTGGAAAATAGTTTAGTTGGATTCCCCCAAGGGTCAGCTGCCAGATGCGAGCTCAGAGATGAAACTGTCATTCTCTTGCAATGATATTTCTTTAGGAATATAATATACAATTGGATAATGGATCTTTCAGAGAAAAGAAAAGCCATGTAAATTGCAAGAATTTGCCTAAGTTTCCACACCAAGTAAAATTTCCAAAGGATTTCACCCTTTCCCTCCCATGCTCTAAGTCTTCTTAATTTGATGAGGGGAGGAGGAGAAATTCCACAGCAACTGTGACCCAAAATTATGCTAGAGAGATTTACAGCTGTGTGGTTCCAAGGTCAAACAGGTGTACAGGTCAAGATAAATGAAACCGCCAAGCCTCTCCCAGCTTTGCTGAGTCAGTCAGAGTTAAAGACAGGCTGGTGGATTCTATGCCCATGTGAGGGTGATGTGAACCGCCCCCCCAAAAAAACCCACCCAAACCCACTGCCATGGGGACAATTACAACTTATATCCACCCTATAGGACAGAGTAGAACTGCCCCACAGAGTTCCCAAGGCAGTTAATCAGTTGATCTTTATGGAAGCAGACTGCCATGTCTTTCTCCCATGAAGCAGCTGGGTTCAAACTGCCTGTCTTTCACATAGCAGCCAAGCGCTTACCCACTGTACCCACAGGGCACCAATGTCAAACCAAATTTGGTTTCACAATTACCAGCTCCCAAATGCCTAAGGAAAAGGGATAGGTCAACTTTATGCTGCAGAATTAGAACCTTCCCTTTCAGATGTGAGGGGAAAAAAGTTGGGGTTGGAAACAAAGTGTGGGTTTCCACATGCATGAAATAAGCATTCCTCTTAGACTTGAGAGGTTTCTTAATACAACATTTGGTAGTGGCTTTAGCTGGTTGAGACCACGAGGTGTCATACCACAGAATTTTTTATTTTATACCCCCACTGACTCTGACTCTGCCTACAATTTTCCAAGGACCAATTTCAACTGCTGGGGCAACTGGACAGGTGTGCCCTAGCCTTAGCCATAGTATGTGCCAGCACCAAACAATGCGTTGTTTGGAACACAACCCTGGAATATCTTTGGACTGTCAGAAGAAAGGCCCGTTCTAAAGAGCACAAGAAATGTCTCACTGGAACTATGTGACTGTCAGGAGCACAGGACACATCTATTTCAGGGCAAAGAGTACTTGTTTCCTGGGTAAAATCCGCTTTAAGAACATGAAAACAGAAAAAACTAGGGCAATGTGAATCCTCCTTGTGTATCACAGCATAGTTCTTTTTTTCTTTTCCACAGTGGTCTCCCCACATCTGCTTGAATGTGTTAGATCCTACCTTTGTAGAACTTACTTTGGAATTCTACAGTTTCCCTTCACTACTACCAACAAATGCACAATCTTATCATAGGTCTTTTGCATAGTCTGTGGGCAGAGGCATTTCCTCCAGATTTGAATCTCCCAAAACAAAAAGAAGGAAGAAGAATGATGGGCAGTCTGCATATAATCTGCAACTGGGCACGCACACATGGATTTATCTGGCAAACTCTCAAGGGAGAACACACATAATAGTTTTGGAAACCTGTTTGCTGAGACTTACTGAACATAAAAGATCCAAAAATGAAACCACTGGTATTTTTAAATAAAATGAAATATTTAAAGCACATGAAAAAAATAGAATAACACAACAAACACCAATATACACATAAACCAGGCTTAATGTGGTTGCCATATTTCCTTCTATTATTTTGAAAAACAGAAGTAAAATACTATACTACATCCAAAAAAACCAAACTCACTGCTGTCGAGTCAGTCCTGACTCATAGTGACCCCTCCTTGGGTTTCCAAGGCAGTATCTCTATGGAAGAAGATTGCCCAACCTTTCTTCTGAGGAGTGCCTGATGGGTTTGAACCACCAGCCTCTGGGTAGCAGTCAAATGCCTTAGGCACTATGCTACCAGAGCTCTTTTTTTAAAAAAAGAACTATAATATTGTACTTACTATATTTGTAGTCCTTTTATGCTTCACATGTTGACATCCACTCACTTTGCCTCCCCAGAGGCAAACACTGTCCAGAAATTGGTGTGTTTCTTTTCCATCCATATTTTTTAATATTTTTATGATGTAGCCATTTATCCATAAACAAAATATAGTATTGTTTTGCAGCATAATTAAAATATATGTACACATATGCATGTGTGTGTTTGTGTGTGTGTTCATGTAGACCTTAAAAAAATCAGTTTTCTTTTTACAATAAAAAAAATTAAAAGATATCAAAATGTACTGAATTTATCAATAATGCTGGGCCTGATTAGGCAACTTGGAATCAGATTTTCAAAGCAATGTAAAAGCTTTAATGGAGAAGTCATATTTCAATAAGAACAACTTCTTGCATTGTCTTTCTTATCTGATAAAATCACTGATCAAAAAAACTTCCATGAGCATAATAAATTTTATTTGGGTTCACTGTACCAGTCAGTCAGTCTAGTAGGTTGGTCATGTAAACCTTCATCTGCAGTTGACTTTTGAGCACAGTGGTCATTTACCTGACAAAATCAGGAGTTCAATGATCTCTGCATCTCCCAGAAACGCAGCCACATGAAGGGGGGTTCGCTTCTCAGAATCCTGAAACAAACAACATCAAAGATGCATATGTCAGTGTTGGCTGGAGGTACTTTTAGTAGACATAGTAAGACATGTCACTCACTCTTAGATTAATGTTTGTGGAAGAGAGTGAAAGGCCAAATACCTACTAGAGTAAGTTCTGGTTATACATTTTCTTCTAGCATACCCAATCAGTCACATGTCTGAAACATTCCATTATTTGGCTGCTAACCAGAAAGTCAGCAGTTCAAAACCACCAGCTGCTCCACAAAAAAAAAAAGAAGAAGAAGAGGCAGTCTGCTTCCATAAAGATTTACAGCCTTGGAAATCCAGCGGGAGTCACTGTGAGTCAGAACTGACTCAATGGCAGTGAGTTTGGTTTGGTTTTACACATGGTATAGGAGCCTGCTGGTGCAGTGTTTAAAGTACTCAGCTGCGAACCAGAAGTTCAGTAGTTCAAACCCACTAGATGTTCCACATGAGAAAAATGTGGCAGTCAGCTTCTGTAAAGATTTACAGCCTTGGACCCTATATGGCAGTTCTACTCTATCTTACAAGGTCATTATGAGTCAGAATCAACTAGATGGCAGTGGGTTTGGGTTTTTTGGTTTAAACATGGTATTTTTCTCTTTGTTCCCTTTACTAAAGCCTTGTTAAGTTCAAGGATAGACCACTGCCCACTGGATGATGAATTTCAATTTCTTTTCAAATCTTCTGTATAATAAAAAACACAAAACAAAACAAAAAAATCCTTTACCTACTTTAAGGAGCTCTGGTGGTGGAGTGGGTAAGGCATTTGGCTGCTAATCAGAAGGTCAGCAGTTCAAACCCATCAGCTGCTCCTCAGGAGGAAGATGAGGCAATCTCCTTGTGTAAAGATTTACAGACTTGGAAACCCAGGGGGGGTTGCGATGAGTCAGAATCGACTTGATGGCAGTGTTTTTTTCTAAGGCGCTCTGGTGACATAGCAGTAAGGTATTTGGCTGCTAACCAGAAGGTTGACAGTTCAAACCCACCAGCTGATCCATGAGAGGAATATGGGGCAATCTACTTCCATAAAGACATACAACCTTAGAAACCCAACGGGGGTCATGGTGAGTTGAAACTGACTCAATGCTAGTGGGGTTTTTTGGGTTTACCCACATTAGCAACAAAGTTCAAAGCATTCAATCAGTTATTTTTCTTTCTAAGGAAACAGACTGGAAATTGTTCACAAGGACAACAAACCTAAGTAAAATAGTTTTCTCCTTTCCATTCCTATTACCTCTGCCTAGACCATTCCTTAGGAGTCTTGGGTGGTACAGACAGTGAACTCTCTCAGCTGCTAACAGTCCACCCAAAGGCATCTCAGAATAAAGGCTGCAATCTACTTTCAAAATATTAACCACTGAAAACCCTGTGGAGCACAGTTTTACTCTGACACACATGGGGTTACCATGAGTCAGAGTCAATGTGAAGATAACTGTAACTGGTAGACAACTTCTCATTTACATAATAACTATTGAATGTTACTATGTGCCAGGAACCAGATTCTGGGGACAGAGAGTGAATCAGGACAGGCCTGGCTCTGCTCTCATGAAGCTTACATTTAAGTAGTAACAGTACATGACTACAACACTAATCATGTAAACAAATAAACACATGAGGTCATACCAAATGGGGATAAAGACTATACAAAATTAAAACAGGGCGATAAAAACAAGTGACTGAAGTGTTGGGAGTTAGATTCATTCAAGTGGTTGGTAAGGCCTGTCTGAGGATGTTGACATGTAAAGTGAGAGCTGAAGTAGCTATTGTTGTTGTTGTTGTTGTTATGTGCCATCGAGTCGGCCCCGACTCATAGCAACCCCTCCTTGGGTTTCCGAGGCAGTATCACTACGGAAGTAGGA
>NW_006921589.1:38112232-38133545 GCF_000298275.1 Orycteropus afer afer | reverse complement strand
TCCTTCCGAGGAGTGGCTGGTGCGTTTGAACCGCCAGCCTTCTGGTTAGCAGTCAAGTGCTTTAGCCACTATGCTACCAGAGCTCCTACCTTAGAAGACTAAAAATGGGATTCAAAATAATGTAAGTAAAGATGCAGGCACAGAGCTTGGCACATGGTCATCAGTATCACAGCACAGATAGCTGTGTGATATCTCCCCTCCAAAACACGACTCCCTGAGGGGGTAAAATGTCTCTTACTCCTCTTTATCCCCAGAGCAGCAGACTAGGTGCTCAGCATAAACTGGCTAAATTAATGCCCAGCCTCTCCCACAAACTTCCATTAACTATTCAAGAACAATTATAACCCAAGGCTTTATGATATAGGTCTTTGGGGTTTCTCAAAATATATCATGCATTTTAGTTTCATGATTCCTGGATTTGCTGTTGGTTTTAATCATCACTCCTGATACAAAATCGACCTAAAACCTTTGATTAGCCCAAGGACGTTATTCTTTTTTTCTGACATTTCAATGCCTCTGCTCTTTTGTTGTCTTTCAGATTCTTGCTTTTAGGCATTTCATGATTCAGTGACATCTACAACAGACAGCAGGCAGGGGACATAAAAATAATTGATCCTTAAACTATTTAGTCTATTTTGTCAGGAGGTCTGGTAAGCAGGTTTTATGAAAGGTTGAACTAATGTTTTTGCTGGGTGCCAGTGAGGTGGTTCTGACTCACAGCAACCCTGTGTGCAACAGAGCGCAACACTGCCCGGTCCTGTGCCAGCCTCACAGCCATCGCTAGGCTTGAGCCCATTACTGCAGCCACCATGTCAGTCGCTGAGAGTCCTCCTCTATTTTGCTGACCCGCTACCCTTTCTACCCTCTATCTTATTGGTCCGGTTGTGAGAATTTTTGTTTTCTTTATGTTAAGATGTAATTCATATGGGAGACTACAGTTTTTGATCTTCATCAGTAAATGCTTCAAGCCTTCTTCACTTTCAGCAAGTAAGGTTGTGTCATCTGCTTATTATAGGTTGTCTTCCTCCAATACTGATTGTTCTGGTTACTTCATGCTACTCTATCAGAAATACCACAGCATAAATCACGGCTTTAACAAACAGGGATTTATTCTCTTGCAGTTTGGGAGGCTAGAAGTCTGAGTTCAAAGTCCAGGCTCAAGGGGCTGGGTGAAGGTCCTTTGTTCTCGGGCTTCAGCTCTGCCTCCTGCTCGCAGCCCACTGAAGCTGGAGGCTTTCTTCACTCTGGAAGCTGCTGGCTGCTGAGGCTGACAAACCCAAGGTCAACAAGTAAAAAGGTACAGTCCCAATATTACCAACCACATGGCAGGCCACTGATTCAAGTTCATTAACAGTGCCAAGATTGGTAGACAACATGGCAGGCTGCTGAATGACGACTCGGCTACGTATAGGATTCAAGCATGCCAAAAGCTGCTAAGACCTTTCTCAAAGTGCCTTCTTATACACCGGAAGCTCACCACATTCCTAAGGCAGCTACTCAACTGCTCCAGTAGATTCCACCATAGGTTGATTACCAATCTCACCAGCTGCCCAACCACTCAAAACCAGGCCCAGCCAGGTTGACACACAACCTTAACTACCACACTGATGTCACGTCCTTCTTCATATAGTCAGTCCAGTTTCTTGGATTATTTGCTTAGCATACAGACTAAATAAATATGGTGGAAATATACAACCCTGATGCACCCCTTTCCTGATTTTAAACCATGCAATATCCCCTTGTTCTGTTCGAACAACTGCTGTCTCTTGGTCTTGGTCTATGTGTAGGCTCCACATGATCATAATTAACTGTTCTGGAATTCTTACTCTTTGCAATATTGTCCATAATTTGTTATGACCCACATAGTCAAATGCCTTTGCATAGTCAATAAAACACAAGTAAACATCTTTTTTATTTTTATTCCTTTTTTAAATTTTGACCCCAGTCGCTACCCACCAATGTAGGTCATAGAGCAAGATTTTTATGTATTTTGTTGTGTCAATTGAGTCTGGTGTCCCCCAATACTATGGTCCTGGGTCAGTAGATCCATTGGATCTCTCTCCCACAGTGTCTGGCTGTCTGTGAGGGACTGCTCTCTGTCTGTCTTCTGTTGTTTCTGTAAGGATTGTGGGTATTTTATATCACTAGTATCTGTGCAAGATTAGCCTCAGCTGAATCTATCCTTGGTCTAGCGTATAATCCTGTTCACTTACCCCCATTCTGATCTTCTCAGATGTTTATATGTTTATCTGTAGCCTGCTGTTTGGTGTTAATGGTAATACAGTATTATGGATATACTGGTATTAGCCTTTGTCGTCTATATCTTACATGCACAATTTGGTGTCCTCTCTTTCCCCAATGTTAGCATGGTGGTCACAGACTCTTTCCATACCATCCCTTCCCTTGCCCACCTCAGTGTGTCGCCCTCAACTAGCCCAAAATTATTCCCTCCCCTTACCTCCTTACCCTAGAAACCTACAAAGTGAGTTCCCTTCCTTAAACAAACCATTCCTTGTCTTTTTACAGTAATGGGCTCATATAATATTTGTCCTTCTGTGGCTGACTTATTTCATTCAGCATAATGTCCTCCAGGCTCATTCATGTGAGATGATTCACATATCCTTCATCATTCTTTAATGTAGCATAGTATTCCATTGTGTGAATGTACCATAATTTGGTTACCCATTCATCTGTTGATGAGCATTTAGTTTGGGCATGTGTATAATCACTAAGTATCTTTTTAGTATTCTCTGCTTTCAGGCCAGATCCATCTGACATCATCTTCTGAATCTGGCTTAAAATTCTGGTAGTTCCCTGTCAATGTACTGCTGTGACCATTTAATTATCTTCAGCAAAACTTTACTTGTATGTGATAAATGCATTGTTCAATTATTAATGCATTGTTCAATAATTTCTGCATTCTGTTAGATCACCTTTCTTTGGAATGGGCACAACTATGGACCTTTTCCAGTCAGTTGGTCAGGTAGCTTTCTTACAAATTTTTTGGCATAGCCAAATGAGTACTTCCAACATTGCATCCATTCATTGGTATTCCATTCACTTAGTATTTCATCAATTCCTAGAGCCTTGTTTTTCTCCAATGCCTTCAGTGCTGCTTGGACTTCTTCCTTCAATACAATCAGTTCTTGATCATATGCTACCTCCAGAAATGACTGAACATCAATCTATTCATTTTGGTACAGTGACTCTGTGTATTCCTCCATCTTCTTCCTGCATTGTTCAATATCTTGCCAATAGACTCCTTCATTATGGCAACTCAAGGCTTGAGTTTTTTCTTCAGTTCTTTCAGCTTCAGAAATGTCAAGCATGTTCTTCCTTTTTGGTTTTCTAACTCCAGATCTTGGCACATTTCAAACTCTTTACCTTGTCTTCTTGAGCTGTCCTTTGAAATCATCAGCCCTTTTACTTCATCATTTCTTCCATTCACTTTAGCTATTCTACATTCAACAGCAAGTTTCAGAGTCTCTTCTGACATCCAAAAGTATTTTCTTTCTTTCTTGTCTTTTTGCTTTCTTCATATATGATGTCCTTGATGTCATCACACAACTCATCTAGTCTTCAGTCATTAGTGTTCAGTGCATCAAATTTATTTTTAAGGTGGTCTCTAAATTCAGGTGGGATGTACTCGAGGTTCTGTTTTGGCTCTCGTGAACTTGTTTTAATTTTCTTCAGGTTCAACTCGAACTTGCATATGAGAAATTGGTGCTCTGTTCAGCAGTCAGCCCCTGGCTTGGTTTGACTGATGAAACTGAGCTTCTCTATTGTCTCTTTCCCAGGCGTAGTCAATTAGATTCCAGTTTTCTATCTGGTGAAGTCTGCCTGTAAAAACCAAACCCACTGCCATAGAGTCAATCCTGACTCATGGAGATGCTACAGGACAGAGCAGAAATGCTTCATAAGGTTTCCAAGGATGTACATCTTTACAGAAGCAGACTGCCTCACATTTCTCCCATGGATCAGCTGATAGGTTTGAACTGCCAACCTTTTGGTTAGCAGCCAAGTACATTAACCACTGCACCTTCCATGTGTATAATCACTCTTTTTGTTAGCGAAAAAAAAAAGTTATTTGCAATAAATAAGTCCTTGGTCTTGCAAAGTTTTATCATGTGATCCCTGGCATCATTTGTCACCCAGGCCATATTTTCCAACTACCTATCCTTCTTCTTTATTTCCAACTTTTGCATTCTAACACCAGTAATTATCAATATGTCTTGATTGCATGTTTGATCAATTTCAGACTGCAGAAGTTGGTAAAGCCCTTCAATTTCTTCATCTTTGTCATTAGTGGTTGGTGGGTAAGTTTGAATAATAGTCATATTAACTGGTCTTCATTGTACTCATATGGACATTATTCTATCATGGACACTATTGTACTTCAGGATGAATCTTGAAATGTTCTTTCTGATGATGAATGTGACACCATTCCTCTTCAATTTGTCATTCTCAGCACAGTAGATCACATGACTGTATGATTCAAAATGGTCTGTACCAGTCCATTTCAGTTCACTAATGCCCAGAAACATCAATTTGTATGTGTTCCATTTCATCTTTCACTATTTCCAATTTTCCTACAGTCACACTTCATATATTACATGTTCCAATTTTTAATGGATGTTTGGCAGTTTGTTGTATTATGGTGGCTTGCATGTTGCTATGATGCTGTAAGCTATGCCACCAGTATTTCAAATACCAGCAGGGTCACCCATGGTGGACAGGTTTCAATGGAGCTTCCAAACTGAGATAGACTAGGAAGAAGGATCTGACAATCTACTTCGGAAAAAAACAGACCAGTGAAGACCTTAGGAATAGTAGCAGAACACTGTCTTATACAGTGCTGGAAATGTGCCCCTCAGGTTGGAAGGCACTTGAAATACGATTGGGGAAGAGCTGCCTTCCTAAAGTAGAGTTGACCTTAATGACATATATGAAGTAACTCTTTCAAGATCTTCATTTGCTGATATGGCAAGACATAAAATGAGAAGAAACAGCTGCAAACATCCATTGATAATCAGATGAACATTAAATGGATAAAAAAGGGTGGGGGCATTTGAATTAGCTTAGAATTTATGTTGTCTATGTATGGCTTCAGGCAATTCTTATAGATAAGTACAAATAGATCAGTCATGCAAACACAAAATAATGATATATGTTGGAAAATTCACTAAGTTATACAATCATGGTTGGCTGTATTATAGCTACATCATCCTATCATTGAAAAAAGATTCAATATTTGAAAATATGTTCACTTATTTGAGAATCAAGTATATTAATTTGTGCATTGAATTCTACAAATAACTGAGACATGGATTTCATAAACATTTTCCTAAGTCTTCTCTATTGATATCCCTACAAGTACTTTCTATTTTAGCCTCATATTTGCTTCAAGTCCCTGATATATCTACTTGAAAATCTGTCTTGGGTTTTAGGATAAAAGTTATATAATTGTATGTCCTTCTATGAACTGAATTGGTTCCAGGGTTTGGTTCAGCAAACTAAACCTTACTGAAGTGATTTAAGCAAGGACTAACCCAACCCAAATTACTAATTATGACTTCATCTGACCTGAAGCAAATTCAATGCTTTGTTTTAGAACTTGGCCTCAAATAAAAAGCCCAGCAATTTCTGACATCTTTTCTTGCCTTGCAAATCTGTTTGGACTTTCATTATATGATTGGCTTTGCTAAGTTCTATGGCCCCTTTTATTATACAAGTTGCTCAAACTGAAGTTTCTATAATATAAAAAGGACGTGTTATGTGAGATCATATTGTAAAAATTCCTGATTGTGAATCTTAGTGCCTCTGCTAATATGCATTTACAGGTCTCTTATAGCCTTCAAGACAGCTATGCCAATCAATACTCACCTTCTGTGGCAGGCTAACAGTAACTGCTGCCAGAATCCGTATTCAGGTAGTAGATCCTTAGCTCTCCAAAGCTATAGAACCATGTAAGCAATTGCATGTGCTACTAAAATCTTTACTAAAATGAACATGCATTTCTAATTGAAAAAAAAAGACCAAGAGTTACTAATGCCTGCTTCCTAGCAAAGACCCTGAGCAACTACCTGTACAAGGATCAAAAGTAAATGACTAGACCACAGTAATCACCATACTTTCTAAGGTAAAATCAGCTAGGACACTACAGTTCCTCCTTCTGCCTAAGTTTAGGGCCACTTTTCCTTGTCACAAGCTAAATATGTGGACAAGGAGATGCAATGGTGGAAAAAGGAGGTGGAAGGCTCTAGGAAAAGAGAATAATAATAAGGCTAGTAAATATTGGTTCTAGGCTAATAAATCCCTAGAAGAAAAAAAAATCTATCTGGCAATTACGGAGTGCTTTTAGTGGCATGGTGGATAAGGCACTTGACTGCTAACTGGAAGGTCAGCAGTTCATACCAACTAGCTGCTCTGTGGAAGGAAGGCAAGGAGATCTACTTCTGTAAAGATTTACAGCGTTAGAAACCCAATGGGGGTCACTGTGAGCCGGAAACAACTCGATGGCAGTGAGTTTGGTTTTTTCATTTATTCTACCACTTGAATCACTATAAAACTCCAAGAAATCCTAGGGAAAAAAATGAGACAAACATCAAATAAGCATCTTTTTTAATGATCTTAAATTAAATAATCTAGAGCCAGAAATGAAGAGTAAACTGAGAACCAAAGCTGGAAGCACATATGCTAATATCACAGGTTGAGGTCAGTGCACAGGGGCCTGAGATTTAACACTTGGTCAGGGACAAGGAGGAGGTAAAGAACTGAAAATGAGACCCCCACATAAAGGAAGACCCTTGAAGTAGTCTTAAAGAAAAGATCTCTGTACGGAAATGGTAGGTAGGGTTGAAGAAAATCTAAAACTCACAAAGTCAGATAACAAAGACTTGGGCTTGGGCTCCTGGTACAAGGAATACAAATATATCCATTGAGCATTTGTATCCATAGAGTCTGCCCTCATGAGGTTTGGGGTTTTGAATTCACACTACAGTGTGTAAAGGAGACCACAGAAGATTTGATGCATTTGAATTACAGTGCTGGCAAAGAATTTTGAATAAACCATGGACTGCCAGATGAATGAATAAATCTGTCTTGGAAGAAGTACAGCCAGAATGTTCATTAGAAGCAAGAAGGGCCAGACTTCATCTCTCGTACTGTGGCCCTGTTATCAGGAGGCACCAGTTCCTAGAGAAGGATGTCATGCTTGGTGAAGGAGAGGGACAGTAAAAGAGGAGAAGACACTCAATGAGCTGGCTGACACAGTGGCTTCAACAACAGGCTCAAGCATAGCACAGTGAGTGGCACAGGACCAGGCAGTTTTTGTTCTGTCGCACATGGGGTCGCTATCAGTTGGAATTAACTCTACAGTACTTACCAACAACAATTTCAAGCCAAAAAACAGGCACGTAAATTGGTTCTAGACTAATAAAACCCCTAGGGTGGCTGCAAGAAGAAATAAAACCTATCTCAAAGATGTCAGTCTAGGCAAGCTAGGACATCCACAGATTAAACCCTGCTAAAGATGAGCTCACAGGCCTGAGGCACAAGACCCATGTGGAAACAATTCACCATAAGCAAGAATCAGCAAACATAACAACCAGCAAGAACTTGAGACAATAGACGAATCAAAGATGATGAACAATGTTTAAAATCATTTAAGACGTGAAAATACTTGAACCCCCAAGGGAAAAGCAGAACTCTATCTTCAAAATTTTGGGGAAGGATTATTAAGAAAGAGTTATGGGAAGCAATACCAACTCATGACGTTAGCAATGTTAGTATCCTGTAAGGGGTCCCATGGAAGGAAGGCTTGGCCATGTGCTTTCATATAGACCACAACCAAGAAACCCTATGAAGCAGCTCTACTCTGTGACACATGGAATCATCATGAACTAGAATTAACTCGACAGCAAGGGGGTTGGCTTTTCACAAGTGTACAGTAATGCTTTACAACCATTTATTCAGCTCTAAGTCTTTACTGAACAGCTATAATATGCCAGCCATTGTGGTAGTCATTAGGGATACAAAATTTAAAACATCCAATAGCCATCCTGTGCATGGGGTTGCTATGAGTTGGAAACGACTCGACAGCACTTAACAACAACAACAACATACCCATCCTAAAGAAACTTAGAGTCTAGTTACCTAGGGCATCAGAACAAAGGCAACAACAAGAAAGTGGCAATTAGTAATATTCCTGATGTTAATGACTTTTGAAAATCACTAAATGCTTTGAGACAAATATCTTAATGAATACTGTCAAAAGACCCATCCAATTCTGAATTGCCCTGGGCAAGTCTAAATTGACAAGAAAAGGTCTCTTCTGAATTGAGACTTAAACATACATCTTCCCCAGGGCTTTCAAGAGTCCCTACTGGCTCTAACTTATCTGGAAACCTTGGAAGCCCTGTGTCAGACTTCCAGGTGAATCACAGTGCACAGCCTGTATCTTACAGGCTGACTTAGGGGTGGTTTCTGAATGAAAATTTGAATCCAAGAGCAGGCTAGGACCAAAGTAACATTCAGGCACAATGGCTGAGTTCATTGATCTATGGTGTTTGCATTCACTGCCATCTTTTTTTGTCCAAAGATCAATAAGCAATGGAACTAGCTCATCAGTGTGGGTTTTTAAAGACTGCCAAGTATCACAAAAAGGAAGACCTTTGTCCATCACCCAGTAGCTCCAAATCCAAATAGCCTCTTGCAAACAGATCTAGACCCATACTTTTCCAGAAGGAAGGTAAGCCCACCCTTTCTATGAATAGCCAAAGACACAGACGGCTAGTTGGTGTCTGAGCTAAATTTGCAGTACATCAGAAAGAGAACAGGCAGAGGAAGTTTGTGAGTCGTCTGTTTACCAAAGAAGAACAGATGAAAGAAAATAGGGGAACTTCAAGTATGTATGTACACGTGAAGTGAGTTTGACATAGGCAGTGAGGCCATCATTCTGGCAGCTAAAATTGGCAGATTAAGGGGGCACTCCAGTCTCTGTTTTGAAGATTAAGAACTGTTTACCACACGCCTTGGAATCCTCAACTAGAAGTATGTGATCTAATCTGAGTTGTAAGTATCTGCCATACACTAAAATAAACATCCCTCCCTATATATAAATATTTTACATATCAAGTCAGACAGATGGAGCAATATTACAAAAACAAGCCCTATAAAGCCTTCCTGTCATGAAATAAAAAAGTTAAGTTCTCGTTGTCAATCCAAACTCCCACTAAACTCGAAGAAGCTAGGAAATTACTGACAACTTAGGTCAATGAGCTCAGTATGATATTGAAAAGATACCACTAGAGGTTTCATGCTTAATGAAACCCTGAACACAAAATAGGTACCTTTGAGATGTTTCTAAAATCACGTGAGGGAAAGAGTCAAAGACATATTAAAGGATTAAATGAAACAATACCCAAAATGGAAAGAATGTTTTGTCTTTAAGGTGGGAAATAAAAGGAAGGTTGTAAAGAGAAAAAAGAAAGCAACAGAGAGAAATCAAATGTCATGTTTCTTTTTAAAAAGTCTATTTATTTTAAATTTTTAACATCTAATAAATATAGAAAAGTATTGAAAATATTATAACAAACATTCTATGTCCACCAGCAAGATCGAACTTTTAAACATTTTTTTATATTGCTTCAGAGTTCTGGTTTGTTTTTTTTTTTTTTTTACAAAAAATGATTTAAAGGTAAAGTGTTATGAGAATTGTAACTTATTTGCAAATGCAGGTATACCTCAGAGATATTGTGGGTTTGGTTCCAGACCACCACAATAAAGTGAATACCACAATAAAGCGAGTCATCAAATTTTTTTAGTTTCTCTATGCATATAAAAGTTATGTTTACTCTATACTGCTGTCTATTAAGTGTGCAACAGCATTATGAAAATGTTTGAAATATTGTGAGAATTTCCAAAATGTGACACAGAGACACAAAGTGAGCCTATGCTGTTAGAAAAATTGTACCTTAAAACTCGTTTGATGTAGGGCTGCCACAAACCTTCAATTTGTAAAAAAACACAGTATCAGTGAAGCACAATAAAGTGAAACACAATAAAACAAAGTATGACTGTTGTTCCAGAAATAACTTAAAGTGTGTGTGTGTGCGCGCGCGTGCGCGTGTGCGTGCGCGCGCATGCGTATAAAAGAGAATGTGAGCAAACAAGCTAGGTTTGGTTGTTTTCAATTCTTCACTGTTATACTTGGTACATTTTTGTACATGCCTTTCTGTACAACCATGTGAGAGTTCCTCTAGAGTAGAAATCAAGACAAGAAAGTGCTAAATCTTATACTATTCTCTTACTAAACTTCACTAGGTATTGCCAAATCACTTTCAAAAGTAGTTTTAGCAATTTACATTCCCATTAGTCATATATGAGTTTATTGTTCCAACATTCTTCCCAATATTTGGTGTTATGAGTCTTATTATTCTTTCTCAAAATCATGTGCCTGACATGGTATTTCATTGTTGCTTAATTTGCATTTCTCTAAAGACATGTGAGGTTAAGATTCTTTTCGTATGTTTATTAAATGTTCTGGTTTCTTCAACTGAACTGCCTGTATGTGTACTTCATCTATTTCTCTACTGAGTTATTAGTCTTTTTCTTATGATGCATAAACAAAACAACAACAACAACAAAAATTCAACTGCTGTTGAGTCGATAGGTGGTATCTCTGTGGAAGTAGATTATCCAATCTTCCTTCTGAGGAGTGGCTGATAGGTTTGAACTGCCAGCCTTCTGGTTAGCAGTCAAATGCCTTAGGCACTGCACCACCAGAGATCCCATTCTTTATATTGCTTGATTTAATGCCAATGAAAATTTAGCTTAAGCCTTTACCTAAACATAAATGAATCAATGTCTACTCCAAGTCACCATCAGAGAAAATTTTAGGTTAACAATCATTATCCATCCTTCATTCATGCACGATCCCATGGAGCTATATTTTTCTTGACTCGAGTTTTCCATGTTTTAAAGGTGATAGCAAACTGCCACCCTCACATCACCCCACCATCAAACAACTGTATTCAACCATTACTCTGTTGGTGTTTTCACCTGCCCATTTGAATGTAACAATGATGCATAGGAAACACTAGTTCATTTTCTTTTATCTAAAAAAGTACAAATTATAGGTTTAAATCTCAAAGCTATATTTAAGTTTAGAAACAAAACAAGTAGCATTCAAAAGAATTTAAAATGAAGATAAAAGAAATGAGAAGATCAAAGACATTTTAATTATTTCTGTGTTAGGTAACTAGACATCAGATATTTTTATTGCACTAATTTTAAAAAATAAAATAACACATATTAAGCAAAAATTTATCAGAGATTTTTATATTTTCTAATTTGATCCTTACAACAACGTGTGTCATTATTACTATCCCATGATATAGCTGAGAAATCTGAGACTTTGAGGTGTGCCCAGAGTCACACAGCTAGCATGTGGTCGAACCAGAATTCAAAATTGGATCTTATATTGGATTCTGGTGCTCATACTCTTGCTTCTCTGTGAGTATTTACAGTCCTGGGTAAATAGAATGAAAATTACTTGTTCATTATAACTAGTACTCTTGTCCTAATACCCTAGACAAGAACAAAAGTTTTGTAAATAAAAAGTATAAGCAGACAAGAATAAAGTTGGAGAACTAACATTACTTGATTTTAAGGCTTATTATGAAACTACAGTAATCAAGATATATGATATTCATGCAAAACAGACAAAGAGATCAATGGAATAGAATATAGAGTCCAGAAATAAATCCACACATACAGAGAAAATCAAAAAAGGTGCAAAGACAATTCAGTGGCAGAAGGGTAGCCTTATCAACAAATGGTGCTGAAACAATGGAATATCAATATACAAAAAAATGAATTTCGATGCATACCTTGCTCTCTAGATAAAATTAAATGAAAATGGATTGTGAACTAAATACAAAACTTTGAGTTATAAAATTTCTGAAGGAAAACATAGGCAGAATCCTTTGTGATTTGAGTTGGGCAAAGATTTCTTAGATATGACATGAGAACTTGATCTATAAAAGAAGAAACTGATAAGCTGAACTTCAAAACCAAAAACTTCTGCTCTTTGAAAGACAGTTAAGAGAATGGAAAATCCAGCCACAGACTGGAGAAAATATGTGCAAAGCATATACCAGATAAAGAGCTTAATGCAAAATATACATAAAGGTCACAAATCTCTATGATATGAAAGCAAAAATATATATATAAATTAGGCAAAAGGTTAAATAGACACTTTACTCAAGAAGATATAGGTATAGTAAATAAGCACATTTCCGAGCGTGCGCGCATGCGCGCACATGTGTGTGTGTGTGAGGATGTGAGGACGGCACAGGACTGGGCAGTGTTTCATTCTGTTGTACATATGGTTGCCATGAATCTGAATCAACTTGACAGCACCTAACAACAACAACAAATGAGCACATGAAATTATGCTTAACATCATTAGCCATTAAAGTGCAAATTAAATCATATTACACTTATTAAAATAGCTAAAATTAAAAATGATCATACCAACTGTTGGTGAGAATGTATAAAACTAAAATATTCACACGCTGCTGGTGGGACTATAAAATGGCATGACTTTGGAAAAAAGTTTGCCAGTTCCCTAAAAAATTAAATGTACAACTACTATATGATCCAGAGAATCTACTCTTAGGTATTTACCTAAGAGAAATGAAAGCATATGTCCATACAAAGACTTGTACAGCCAAAGACTGGATACAATTTCAAATTTCCATCAGCAGATGAGTGAATAAACTATTATTTTTCCATATAATGGAAAACTACTCAAGAATAAAAAGGAATAAACTATTGATGCATGATACAACATGGATGAATCAAGATAATTATGCTAAGTGAAGAAGTCAGGTTGCATGAATCCATTTATATTAAATTCTAGGAAATGAAAATAATGCATAGTGACAACAAGCACATCAGTGGTCACCTGGGGAGACATTTGGGGAAATCTAGAAGAGGAGGAGGAAGGGACTACTAAGGGGCACAAGAAAGAGGCAGAAGCAATACTTCTCTCCAGAAGTCCTCCAGGACAGTGGGTCATACTGGCACAAACCTTTGACAAATACGTACTGAATAAGAATGTACAAAATAAATCTAGAAAATTAAGTACAAGTGAGGGTGAATGGTTTATGCCTAACATGTGAAGATACTGCATATGCCGGCCCTGGGTTATGGTAGGACAATGTGGAATCTTACCACATTGCACCAAGATTCTCTAGCAACAGAAGCCCTTTGAGTACAATTTCCACCTGGGACAGTTGATGGAGGATCAACTCTTTGTGAGGGCCTGATAGTGGTTGGGCAGACATATCTCTGCAGAGTCAGTGGAAACAGAACACGGAAAAGTGTTCTTGTCCTCTAGTTCTATAGAACATAAAACGGGCCAAGATCCTTGTGTTCTGTTACCTGTGGAATAGTAATACACATCCACCCACTGCAACGACAACTGTCAGGAGCTTCTGGTGAAAACCAAAGCAGCTCTTCAGAATACCACTTTCCCCTGCAGCCTAAAAGCTAAGAAAGTTCACCATTGTTTCATGCCTAATATCCCAAGCATATTAAGGAGCAATGTCTTTCAATTTAATGCCTTTCTTAAGTTGTTTTTCATGAATAAACCACAATTCCCGTACCCATGGCAGGACTGTCTTACTGCTAAAAGTATTTTAGGGAGGCCCTTGATTCCAATGAGCTAACCAGCAAGGCAAAAAGTCTAGTTCCAGTTAGAGATCCGCCCCAGGCTTACTGCCTCTTTTAATTAATTCATTAGCCAATTTATTCAACAAACTTGGATGTCTAATATGACAGGCAGATTCCTAAGAAAATAATCAGCTGGAAAGTGATCTCCTTTTGATGAAAGAGTGTAGAGATGGCAGCTGCTAGTTGTTCACATCTTTGAAGAGCTGGCAATGGTGAAAATTCCTCACCAAGTAATGACTACACAGTGTTAGAACCAAAATGTCAGCAGAGAGAAGTCTAGAATTATAAAATATTTGACCTGGAAGGGTATTAGAGACGTCAAAAGAGTTTAACTGATTGGCTTAAGGTCACCCAACTGTTAATGACAGTGTTCTGGTTACCTAGTGCTGCTCTGACAAGAATATACCACAAATAGGATGGCTTGAACAAAGAGGAGTTTATTCCCTTTCAGTTCGGGAGGCTAGAAGTCTTGAGTTCAAAGTGCCAGACTCTAGGGGCTGGGTCAAAGTCCCTCGACCTTGTCAGCTCTACCTCTTGCTCCTTGCCTACTGAAGCTAGTGGCATCTCTTCAGTGGCTGCTGAGACTAACAAGCCCCAAGGTCGACAAATAAAATGGCACAGTCCCAATGTTACCAAACAACATGGCAGGCCATTGATTCAAGTCCACTGAAAATCCCAGGATTAGCAGAGCATGGAAGGCTGCTGAACAAAGCCATGGCTACATGCAGGGTTCAAGCATGCCATAAGCTAGAGACTGTTCCCCAAGGCTTCTCCTTATATACAGGAAGCAGACCACGTCCCAAAGGCAGCTACTCAGCCGCTTGTGGTAGATCCACCATGGAGTTGATTGCCAGTCTCATCATACCACCAGCTGCCCAGCCACTCAACCAGGCCCAGCCAAGTTGACACACAAACTTAACCACCAGAGATAGTGATGGAAACTAATTCAGACAATCAAAAATGTATTTATTGAGGGCCTACCATGGGCCTGGTACTGTGCTCAGTCCTGAAGTTGTAGCAGCTTCAACACAGATAGGGTCCCTGCCTTCATGGAACTTCATGGAGCTAAAAATCTAGGGCTCCTAATTCTAAGCAGAGCTTTCTATAACTGTGTTGTTGTTGTTATTGTTATGTGCCGTCGAGTTGGACCCGACTCATAGCGACCCCTCCTTGGGTTTCCGAGGCAGTATCACTACGGAAGTAGATTGCCCCATCTTCCTTCCGAGCAGTGGCCGGTGGGTTTGAACCACCAGCCTTCTGGTTAGCAGTCAAGTGCCTTAGCCACTATGCTACCAGAGCTCCCAAACTGTAGACTACTATTAAATACACATTTCAGGGAGGAACAGACACCCATACACACCATGTTAGAAAATGCTAGACAGAAAAAGAATGGGTGTGATATGAAAGGAGAGGATATTGCTCAAAGCTTTCTGCTCTGCACAAAATAATAACTCTTAGTTATTGGGTCTGTTTTCCTCTTTTTTTTTTTAATTCAAAACAAAAGCTTGTAAGATAGTTTCTTGGTCTATAAAAAATACTTTTAATTGAAATGACTAGTTCCTCTTTACAAGTTGTTTCCATCTCCAGGTGGCTATTTCAGAAACAGTTTGTGTATAATATTGATAATAAAAATCATCAACAGTTATCTGGACCTACAATATCAGATCGATGAAATACACAAAGTTATGCTAATGATAATTTCTGGGTGAATAATTTTATGGGCGTATTTTCTGCTTTGTCTGTATTTCAAGAATTATATGTAATATGGTTTGGAAATGAGAAAACAAACAAACAAAAATTCTTTTTGTAAATAAGGCTTGTTATTTAAAAAAACAAAACAAAACACAATAGGAGGTCTGCTCTAAGAGCCCGTTTCAAGTAATTATATATAAATAGTAAAGCATGAGGCATGACTTCCTGTCTAAAGCTCTCATTATCTTGTAGTAGGTTTTAAATAATTTATTTGTTAATGTGTTTCTTTGCAAATGACAAAATACTGTGTTTGCAACTAAACATGGTAATTTCTATAATGCTCCATAGAGTTGCCAAAGCACTGTCCTATAGCAAGCATCAGCTGATTCTTAAGAAAACTCAGGAGACTGATCCAGTAGGTATTATCAACCTCATTTTACAGGAATCAAGTATGACTCAGAGTTAAATGATTTGCCCAAAGTCACACACCAGTATTTGATGACCCTGTGTTTCCTGACTCTACATTCTCTGTGTTCTTGACAACCCCATTTAGTGCACTAACTAACCAGTAAGAATTCCTCTCTTACTGGAAAGGAAGAAACTGTTTCCATCCTCCTCAGGGTCTTCAGAGACCTTTGATCCTACTCTGAGATTCCCTGACCTGCAGGATAAGAACACTCACGTATACCCCTTCATCAGAGGCATCCTTGTGTGGCTGAAAGGATGGGGACTCAAGTCAGAATAACTTGACTTCAAATTCCTCGTCTCCCTAAGACTCATTTTCCTTTTCTGTAGAACAAAAATAGGATCACCTCCCTCGGAACCAAAAACCAGGTGTTTATTTATATTTATATATTATATATTTATATATTAACCATTCTATTATTATTATTATTGACATCCTTGGACTTTTTTCTGATTTGTTTCAGTTTCCCTTGGTGACCAGACAAGGAAGTAAGAAGGAGATGCAAAACAGTTTCTGGGGAAACAATTTTACTATCTTACAGTGATATTTCTCTACATGTAGAAGGGCTGACACTCCTTACCCAAAGCCAGCCAATAGCAGCAATGAAGCTCCCACTGGAAGCAGTCAACTTCCATGGGATTGGCCACTGTAGCCCATCCTATCTTTTACCAAGGTAACTGAAGACTTTCTCCTGGGTCCCAGAGTTGGGGTCTTGCTTGCTTCGTCCTTTATCTCAAGGGACTCACAGTGCAGTGTCTTCCTCTCCCAGGAACCACCTAAAATACCTGTATCTCAGGGCTCTAAATCCTTGCTCAGAATATCTCTGCTGCCGTGAAGGCCTCCTTGGCTCATGCTCTCTCAGTAGCTCAGCAGATATGGGCCTGGTTAGAACCTGGATAGATGGGAGCTTCCCTGGGAGTTTGCATACTGTGTGCCCTTTCTCTCCTCGCCCTAAATCAGGAGCCTTCAAACCCGGCATCTCCAAATTAGAACACCCTCAGCAGCCCTTTCTGACACTTGATAAGTGAGTTTTGTGGCCCAAGACAGACACTTATGCTGTCAATATGTTCCTCCTTACCAACTTCTTAGAAGTAAGGCCATCACACAGACTCATTAAAGGTCCTCAGAAAGAGAACCAAGGAGCCACTTTCTACAAGCAAGGATGTGTTCATCTCCCTGTCAAAGCAAAGACCACTAGCAGCGGTGACCTCCTGTCCAAAAAGTGAGTTTCAGATAGATGGGAATGTTGTTGTTGTTGTTGTTATGTGCTGTCGAGTCGACCCCCCGACTCAGAGCGACCCCTCCTTGGGTTTCCAAGGCAGTATCACTATGGAAGTAGGATTGCCCAGATGGGAATGTAGAGGTTTGAAACTCGGCACAAAACAATTCCCTCCTGAGAAGAAGCAGGGATATTTGACACAAGGACAACATTTTAAAGCCACATAACAGGAAGCACCTAATTTGGGGTTTTTGACTCACTTAAAGGAACCTTTTTGAAACTCAGCTCGTGTCCTTTCCCCTGGAATCTCTCTGATTCTCTACTCCCCTCCCCCTCCACCTACTAGAGTAGGTGTGTTTCTTTGCAAAACAAATATACTATGTGGTATTCAGATTTCTGTCATAGCACGATGATATCTGATTGTCCACCCTTGTTTTTTTCTGCTTCTCCTTAACCCAGCTGTGGGTTTAACGACAGGGAGTGCCTTACTCTTCTCTGTGTCAGCTGAGCACTATATATCTAGACTACAGTAGGTGCTCAATATGTGTCTTGTAGGAATAAGTAAGAATACTATCTTGATTTACCTTAGATTCTTTATCAAAGCCTATACCCCAATTAGAAAAGAGTCTATATTAGGCTAGCTTGCAGGTTTCTATAGTGAGATAGAGAAGTGGTTGCCTACAAAGGGGTTAGAAATACCAAAAGATCTTAATGGAGTAGGTGCCAAGGTTGTTTGTGGCTCTCACCCAGCTCTGACCTTGACTGAAGATAGCAACCCCCTGAGTGCATCACAGATAGGTCATGACTTTGTTTCAAAGTTATTTAACAATCCCTGAACCCTTGGACCTTCAGACTTCGTACTGATTCTGTTGCTTTCAACTGGGGCTTTGGTTTCATCTTACTTACTCAGTGAAAGAGAAAAGTAAGGCTTACTAAAAGTGGTAACAGGAAGCTATGAGCCTCAGTTAGCTTTCTTCATCAATAATGCACACCTGCGCTCCTCTCCTGTGGTGCAAACGGTTAAGAAACTGCTAATTGATGTTTGGAAGTTCAAGTCCCCCCCGAGGCCCTTGGAAAAATGGGCCAGGCAATTTACCTGTTGCCATGGAGTCAATTTTGACTCTAGAGACCCTATGGGACAGAGTAGAACTGCCCCATAGGGTTTCCAAGGCTGTAAATCTTTACAGAAGAGGATTGCCTCATCATTTTCCTACAGAGTGGCTGATGAATTCGAACTGCCAACTTTTTACTTAACAACTGAGCGCTTAACCACTGCACCACCAGGGCTTCTTATGCCTGGCAATCTACTTCAGAAAAATCAGCCATTGAAAAACCCTATGGAACACAGTTCCACTCTCATACACGTGGGGTCACTGCGAGTCAAAATAGACTCCACTGTATCTGGTTGGTGCTCTCCTCCAATGAGAGCTAGCTATGGTGAAGTCCTGGATTCTAGTGAGAGTGACTTTAACGCCCCCAGCCAGTCCACAAATGTTAGTTCCTGGGAGCCCAACAGCTTGTGGCACCAGGGCAGTGAATTTTTTTAAAATGTGGAACATTTAATTAGTTGTCTCTGGGTAGATCAAACACACGTATGAAATGATTAGAAGCTCCCATTAAAGTGAAACTGTTGGTGTGGAACATTTCCAAGCATAAGTCTAGATGTTGGAATAGAGTCTTAGAAATAAGCAGTTTGGTGATCTCTGTTAACATGCCAGTGCAGGCCCAGTGCTAGGGAGGGGAGCTGGTAATGAAGAACACTAACATTTCTTAAAAGGAGAGTGTTCAAGAGATGACAGTGGGGAATGGTTCCATGGAAGTGCTTTATAAAGGACAAAGAAGAAAAGCAAGCATGGTCATGGATGATGTCTTAACTCTTCTCAATCTCCATTAAGAAATTCTACAGGAATGGATTTCCCAAAGAGGCTAAGATGTGGTGGGGAACTCAAATCCCAGATCAGTTAAGTTACCCTGCTAGAACCACAGTTCCTGGGGAAATTCCATTCAGAGGGTAGGAAACTACTTTATCCTTTATTTCCAACCTAGCTGAGTGTAGCATTTTACTTTCCTCAGTTTACTGGAGGCGTGGTCTCAGATGCTACAAGCTGTGTCTGGGTAATAGGATCCCTTGATGGCTGCTGCTCTTGACCCTTCCCAGGCAGCACAAGGTCAAGGGTGTACGGAAGGGGTAGGCTGAACTGTAAGGAAGGAAAGTGCAGCTGTTGTGTTCTTAGAGTTCCCAGGCTGTGAGCAGCAGGCCTGAAAAAGGAAGCCCTTTCCCTCTGAGGTGCCCCTCTGTTCTCTGGGGGTGGCCACAGCGTGGGATCAGCCAGGTCACTGCACTTTCCCAGCTAAAAAGTAGCTCTCAGAAGAGCTCTTCCCCACAGCACTGTCTCTTTGGTAAGAAAGCTGAAGACTTTGCCTCCACACTTAGCCCAAGTATATACACCAGCCTGCGCAGTATATGCTGGCCTCTCGGAGCTGAGAGATCACAGACCATTTTCTGTGGAAGGATGACAGGCATCCTGCAGTGCCTCCCACTGCTCCGATTCCTGCTTCCCTGCAGGTCCTCCTGTTGCCTCTCTTGAGCTCCCAACACAAGTGTTCCTCCCAGCCAAGGGAAGACACTCACTTTACTGCCTCCAGGCCTCTGCTCTGTCAGGCCGTCCTCAACCACACCCACCTTCCTCCTCCCCATTTTCTCCACTCCTAAGATGTCTTACAAAATTTAGAAGACCCAGCCTTCAATCTCTGCTGCCGTCCCAGCAAATGCCTCGTAGAGTAGAATCCCCTTCCACTGTGTTCCCTGGCATTTGTTTGCACTTTAAGTTTCTTCTGCCCTGGATTTTAGCCATTTCTGAGGATAACAGTACAACCTAGTGGGCTCTGGAGGCAAACAGACCAGGTTCAAATCCTGGCTCTGCCCCCTAGAGTTATATAACCTAGAACAAGTTCCTGGACCCTCCTCTAAGCCTCAGTTTCTTTGTAAAATTGGGGTACTAATAATACCTATCCCCTTGGGATTTGTGAAGATGGAATGAAAGATGCTTAGAAATCACTTGGCATAGTTCTTGTTACATGGTTAACACTCAACAAATGTTGCCCATTCTTACTTAGTCCATGCTTTTACCCCTTCCCCAGCACGCCCATTCTGGCTGGCTGATAGAGAGAGGACTCGGTGGGGACAGAAAGAGGGAAGGATAAAGAGGTATACCACCCAGTCTCACCTAAAGTCCGGGGTAATCATGACTGACACTGTCCAAACAGACAGAAGGAAAATATGTCCAAGGGCCAAATAAACATCCTCTCTCATAGGTCTTGTGACTGGAGATAGACAGGATGAGGAAAAAGAAGTTGAAACATGACAAATACAGTGGGAGGCATCACCTGACAGAGTCGCTGACCAAAGAGGCCTTTAATTTTTAGTGAACAAAATCTAATCACTGCCACAGCCACTTGTAATTACTGGAATGACAGAAAAGTAGCACGAGTACCAGCCACATGAGTGGGTCACAAGACACGTCTCTGTTTCCTGTGGGTGAGCACCTGTAAGCAGCTGGGAATGGAGACTGGTAGCCATGAGGCCAAATGTAAGAAGCAGCACCCCTCAAACTAAAGAAGCTCAGAAAACGCTGTTCCTTGCCTAGAAGACAAAGGATGAATTAGCTGGACCTTCCATGGGAATAACCAGCCAGTTACTATCCAATCAACATCTGTCAGAGTAAAACTGTGCTCTTCAGAGTTTTCAGCTGCTAATTTTTCAGGAGCAGATTGCTAGACCCTTCTTCTGAGGCACCTCTCGTTAGCAGACAAGCATGCTAACCATTTGTGCCACCCAGGGATGCCCTGGGAATAACTCCAAAACCAAACCAAATCCACCACCATTAAATCAATTCTGACTCATAGCAACTCTATGGGACAGAGTAGAAACGCCCCATAGAGTTTCCAAGTTTTTAAATCTTTACAGAAGCAGATGGCCACATTTTTCTCCCATAGAAAGGCTGTTGGGTTCAAACTGCTGAACTTTTGATTAGCTGACAAGTGCTTTAACCATTGCACCACCAAAACTCCTTGGGGGAAACTCACTCATTGCTGTTGAGTTGGATTCGACTCATAAAGACCCCTCCCTGGGTTTCCAAGGCGGTATCACTACAGAAGTAGATTGCCCCATCTTCCTTCCGAGGAGTGGCTGGTGG
>NW_006921589.1:38101006-38112132 GCF_000298275.1 Orycteropus afer afer | reverse complement strand
TTTGAACCACCAGCCTTCTGGTTAGCAGTCAAGTGCCTTAGGCACTACACTACCAGAGCTCCTTACTGATGAGATAAGGTGCTGGTATACAGAACATCAAGAACCATTCACCTGGAAACCTAATCAATGAAAGAAGTGTTTCAGTAGTAACTATGAGGCAGCTTCTAAATTTGGACTTATTTTAGAAAATACACTTAAAAATGGCACAGTGATGATTTAAATTATTTGAATCATTTTTTAAATGAACACAAGGATTTTTTAGAATTTTATAATGAACCTGGAGGGGGAGGGTTTGAGACAAAGAGACATGATACTGTCTCTTGCCTTTAAGTTCATAGTCTACTAGAGATATTAAATGTCAAATTTAATATCAAATTTAAATGTTTAAATTCCTTGTTTTAATCTACACCAGGGCTCTAAAATGAGAGCCCAAATATCTCTGGAGATCTTCCATTTGTTCAGCACAGAGATTTTTAAATTTTGAATTTAAAATCTGACTCCGAATGTCTTTACTGAAGCATGAATGCGCTAGTTCAGCCCAGCCCCCACCACTCCCTACCGTCTTCATGCACTGGTGTAGCCTGCTGGACTCTGAAAGCTTTTGAGTTGAACTGAGAGATCTGTACTTCTCTTTCAAAGGATGTTCATACCTCTTGGCCAAAAACAATACAATTTAGACACAATCAACTGCAATCCACAGACATACTCTGAGGCATTTCCAATGCCATAAATAGTTATGGGTAGCTTTCAAGAACCAGAGTTCATGATAGGTTCCAGAGATACAAAGATGAATGAGTATGGATCTCTGTTCAATGAAAGTTTAAGACACCGAACTGACAAAGGAATAATGAAAAAGGAAATTCAATGGTAAGAATATGTTTAGAGAATTAGGGTTTTCTGATTTTAGTAAATTCTTTAGAAATATCCCTAGAAGAGAGAAGAATTGCTAACATTGGACTGGGTCTTAACTTATGCCAGGCCCTGCTCTAAGCATTTTATATGGATTATGCTTGGAGTAGACAGAGGAACTATGAGTTTTCCCATTTTACAAATGAGGAAACAGAAGCACAGAGAGCTAAACAGCCTAGCCCTCGGTCACACTATCGCTGATAGTGTGATAGCAGAGCCACAGCTGAAACCCAGGCAGTCCTGCCACCAACGTTCACATTCTTAGCCACTATTATATGCTGCACTCCAAAAAGAAACCACCACTAGGCTATGCTGGCTTCTTGTAAATATCCATTAGCAATCCAAAATTTTCTCTTTTCAGTTCAAGGTTCATCAACATAATTCTGCTGATATTTATTACCCTGAGAGAAATTACTGTGTCCAAGAATAAAAGCATAACATGAATAAATAACAGGCCTAGTTTTCCAATGAATAGAAATTAATAAATTTGACACTCTGGTTTATAAATCAGTCTTTCATGAGCTTAAAACCAAAAAAACCAAACTCACTGCCATCAAGGCGGTATCTCTATGGAAATAGATTGCCCAGTCCTCCTTCCAAGGAGTGGCTGGTGGGTTTGAAATTCTCCAAATTCCAATCACTCTTGCACTGAGCTGAGAAAAATCAAGGTTCTCCAGGTAGATTTGTATGCACACTAAAGTTTGGAAAGTATTAGATACAAGGTAGAAATGTGATAAGATGTCTTTAGGCAATGCTTCATCAGCAAAAAGAAAAAAACAATACTTTTTTTTTTTTTTTTTAAGAGTTGAGGAATATATTCATTCCATTCCTCCCAACGGATCACCTCACATATTTCCTGGGATACTTATTCTCTCCTTTTTGGAACCTATTGCTTTAGGTCAGGGAGCTCTGGTAGCATAGTGGATAAGGCACTTGACTGCTAACCAGAAGGCTGGAGGTTCAAACCCACCAGCCACTCCTCAAAAGGAAGATGGTGCAATCTACTTCCGTAGTGATACTGCCTCAGAAACCCAAGGAGGGGTTGCTATGAGTTGGGTCCAACTCAACAGCACATAACAACAACAACAGCCTTAGGTCAAGGATTATATCTTAATACTGGAATGTCTAAGTCAAACCAATGTATTCCAAACATCAAATAGAAGACTACCCCAAATTTACATCAATAGCAATTTCTACATTTAAAGATAGAACTGTGTATTTTTACTTCATGGATGAAGCCACAAGAATGTATCTGAGAGTAGTAGTCTTAGAAAATCTGGCCCATAGAGTGTTTTAAAATAACTCAAAACCAGTTAAAAAAAAACATTGTTTTTGAGCTGTCTCTGTCTCGTGGTGACCTCCCATGTGTCAGAGCAGAACTCTGCTCAACAGACTTTCCAATGGTTGGTTTTCTGGAAGTAGATCATCAGGTCTTTCCAACAAATTGCCTCTGGGTAGACTCGAACTTGCAACCTTTTGGTTAGAGGCCGAGTGTGTTAAGGTTTGTACCACATAAAAAAAAAAAAAAAAACCTACTGCCATCAATTTGATTTTAACCCTATAGGACAGAGTAGAACTGCCCCCTAGCAGACTGCCTCATCTTTCTACCATGGAGCAACTGAACCAGTGGCCTTTTGGTAAGCTGTCAAATGCCTTAAGCACACCACCATCAGAGCTCCCTTTGTACCACAAGGGATGCCAAAATAATTCAAACCTATTTGTATACATCTCAGTTTACAAACATCCTCTTATTATCTGATAAGTATGAATTATGTCTGTTTGTTTCACCTCTCAAGACTAGGCAAGTGGAAAAGGCTGGAAAAATACTTGCTTACCATGTGACTGGCTCTCAAGTGAAGAAAGATGATCCTTGTCATATGGTTTAATGCGAAGTATCCAGCCGTTTCCCTCTACCAAGCTCCTCTCCTGTAAGAGCCAGACTATCCCAGAGCATGCCAAGTGCAGCAATCTCTTATCTAAAATTCTGTGAAGCAACACATGAATTCAGCTACCTGTCCTATATAATTCAGAGACTAAAGATCATTGCAATGATGACTTGCCTTTGGAACCTTGAACTACTATTCCAGAAGCTCGACTTCCCTGTGACGACCCTGTTTGGGAGTAAGGGCAGGCCACTTAGAGAGGCCATGTGTAGGTTCTCAGGCCAACAGCCAGTGTCAACCACCAGACATGTGGGTGAAGTCATCTCCAGATGATTCCAGTCCCTATTTGTCAAGTCACCCCAGCTGACAGGCTTTCCTAATGAGCCCTAGATACTGTGGGACAGAGAAAAGCTATCCCCACTATGCCCTATCCCAAGTCCTAACCCACAAAATCCATGAACGTAATAAAATGGCTGCTTTACACCACTATCTTTTCAGATGGTGTGTTACACAGTAATAGTAACCATCTGTGTGAGATTCAGACGTGTTCTCTGAATCATTAGAGAAAGACAACATTATGTTTAGTGTTAAATGGCTTTGTTTTCTATCTCAGGGCAAACCAGGCAGCCACTGATATATGATATATATGGCAACACTTTAATAAGAATATTTATTAAACCACACCATCATTTCCCCTGTATATCAGCAAACAGCCAATTGCTATTTTACAGAATTATGGCAACTATGGTTACATCACTGTCCCCTGAAAATCTACTCTTTAGTTCTGTCCTCTCTCTCAGAAATGAATTGGCTCCTGAAGTTACACAATTGCTCCTCCTCTTCCTCAAGGCTACAGCCCTTCTCCTCTCTCTCTTGCTCAAGCCAGGAACTGAGGAGTCATTCTTGACACCTCTCTCTTCCTTGCTCATTACATTTAATCCATCATCAAATCCTGTATGCTCTGCCTCCAATATGTACATAGAACTAATTCATGCCTCTCTACCTTTAGTACATATAAATAATGCATGAGTACATGGCAGCCCTGACCAGTGCCACCACCTGACTCCAGGCACCATTATTTCTGTCTTAACCCCAATGAAGGTCTTTGGGTAGCTGTGATATAGTAAATTACATGGTATGGCTTTTCTAGTCATAGCCTTTGTAACTCCCACTTTGCTGTGAGCAATTGAGTAGCTGACTGTTAAAGCTATCCACCTGGTATATTTCTGGTGGAGCAACTTGAAGTATTCTTCTGGGAAGTTTGCTTTCTCTCAGGTGTGTAGAATTCTGACATTGGGATTGGTTAGTTTTGCCATTCTACCAAGCAGAAAGGAATCTCTCACTGCTGGCTGAGAGAGACGCACTGCTGAGAGAAGCATGGCTGAGAGAGAGACGTGCAGCTGAGAGACCGGGGCAATAGAACCAAGAGGCATGAGACAGAGCAGCAGGCTTACCTGCTGTTACAGAATCAGAGGCCAGGCCGAAAGGCCAAGGGCCAGAGAGGCGTGTCTAAGGACACAGCAGAGGGGAGACTGTCCTGATCGAAGAACTGTATCCTGAGCGTGTGCCTGAACTTGAATTGTAGCCTGTTGCTTCCCTAACCATAATTTGTGAGTTCTGTGTGGCCACTGCAGTAAATTATCAAACCTAGCAGAGAGGTGGTGGATGCCGTGAGAGGGACAGCTGGTGTCAAGGTGGGTAAGAGAGCTGGAGGGTGGCAGCATGTCTGGCCATGGAGCAAGCCTTGGGCTGCTGATGGTGATTTTGTCTTCCTCTTGTGGAGTCAGAGGAGGTCAGAAGATTCTGCCTCCTTGCCCCCTTAGCAGTAGCACAGCAGTTTGCACCCAACTTCTAACCAAAGATTGATGGTTCAAACACACCCAGTGGCTCTGTAGAAAAAAAGCCAGCAACTTCTGCCATAAGGGTTACAACCAAGAAAACCCTATGAAACAGTTCTACTTTTTAACACATAGAGTCACCATGAGTTGGAATCAACTCAGTGACAATGAAACGGTTTGGTTTTGGTTTGTTTGTTTTATGGATTATGGTCTTCTCACTGGTCTCACAGCTTCCACTCCTCTCCTGACAATCTTTTCTTCACACAACATCAGAGTGACTCTTTAAAATCTCTATCAGAATCTTTTTGCTTTGAATGAAACCCAAACTCCTCACTATGATTCACACAGCTCTGAATGAGCTGACCCTTCCTTGTCTCCTCTCCAAATTCCTTTTCTTCCACTTTCTCTCTCATTCACTATCTTCCAGCAACATGGACTTTCTTCCAATTCCTGGAAGTTGCCATACTCTCTTTCTCCACCCCCACCCCACTCCCCCACCAGGGCCTTCACTCATATCTTTATCCTGCCTGAACCATTCTCCCTATCTTTGTAAGGACCTGAATTTCTCGTGGCCATTCTCAGTTTAAATGTTACCCTACTCAGAGAAATCTTTCCTAATCACCTTTTGTTCTGTATCAAACAGAGCAGTCTTCTCAATGTAACAGTAACTGTTGACTCATTCCTTTACTTGCTCACTGCCCATCATCCTACTACACTGTAAGCTCCTGAAGACAATGCATCCCCAGCACCTAGCACTGGCCTGACATCTAGCTGGTTCAACAACTATACATTGAATGATGGTGTGATGTTGCACCTTGTACTAACAGCAAGCCCCTGGTGTCCCTCGGGAACTTTTGTTTTCCTTCCAGTTTTTAACCAAAGACAGGTGGTTCTCAAAGTGAGATCCCTGACCAGCAGCCTCAGCATCACCTGGGAACTTAATAGAAATGCAAATTCTTAGGACCCACCCTGGGCCTCCAGAATCAAAAACTCTGAGGGTGGGTTGGGGCTCAGCAATTTGTGTCTTAACAAATCCTCCAGATGATTCTGATGCACCATGAAGCTTGAGAACTACTACCATAGACCATTCCTGAGACTCTCACTCATAGCAGTATATCCCAGTGTGTATAATGAGGGCTGGTTCCAAGTATTAGGTTTAAAAAAAAAAAGAGGAAGACATTGGAAGCCAAGTGAGCTTGGGAAACACTACGTTCAAGAAAGTTTAAACAGATTTCCTTACAGCAAGGATTCTTGGAGCCTTTAATATAGTGGTGTGCAAGGTAAATCTTAACAACACAAGGAAATTTGCCATAGTTGTGGTTCCCAAACTAGTAGTAGTCAGCAGTGAGGTTCACTATTTAACTGCAAGAGACACATCTTCCAGTGAGATCAGAAAACTAGCTTCATGTTCAGGACTCTGGGTGAGCCTTGGCTTTCTTTTCCAGTAGAATGGGAAAGGGGGAGAGATTCCCTGATGATAGAGTCACAGACTGTTCAGGTAACTGAAAAATTATTCATCCCAGCTGACAAATCAGGAAGCTTGAAAAAGCTGAGCCAGCTTGAAAATACCAAACCCACTGTCACTGAGTTGACTTTGACTCATAGCCACCCTCAAAGGGTTTCCAAAGCTATAGATCTTTATGGAAGCAGACTGCCTCGCCTTTCTCCCATGGAGCAGCTGGTGGATTTGAACCACCAACCTTCTGGTTAGCAGCCCAATGCCTTAACCACAGCACCACCAAAGCTCCTTAGGAAGTTAAAATATTCATGCCAAATATCCAGTGTTTACTTAATCATGGTGATCATTAGCTTCTTAATGAAACTTTACAAGCTCAGTTGAACACAGAAAAGATTTGCTTCCCTAAAAGCCAACAGGTTTATTTGTAATGTCATCATATAGCTAGGGCACAGAAGACCCCCAACCTTCAGGGATACAGAGACAGATCTGTTCAGAGACTTCCAACCTTTCTGTGAAGATGAAGATGGTCAAATGTGATGAGAGAGGGAAGGTGGTGACCAAGAGGTCATTCATTTGCTTTAAAATGACAGGATTTAATGCCACAGACCCTGATATAAACTTCAGGCATCTGTGCTAAAACACAAGCAGCTCTCACACAGAGGCATCCATGATGTAAGGATGAGAGCAGTAATTCCAGAATTTCTATTGAGAGGGCTTTAGGGTGGCAGTTTAGTGGAAACTGCTTTTGTATTTCAGGCAGATTGTCCTCACTTAGGCTATATGTTAGAACTCAATAAAAATGAAAAGTTTTTAGAGATATTTTTAGCCACACTTTATATATAATTGAGAAAACATCAAAACTGCACAAATGAAAAATGACTATTATCATTACTATTACTATGATTATTGTTACCATTATTATTAGTGGTAGGAAAAGGAGGTTGACAAAGACAGTGGATGGGCTTAAAAGCTCTCCAACACCCCCCACTCCCACCACTCCTCCACCTGCCCGTGCCACTTTCTGACACTGCCCTGAGGATACTAATCTACTGCTGTAAATCCTGGCCACACAGGGAGGGTGCAATGATTGAACATTTCTACTTCCATTGTAGCACTGGCCATTTCCTTTTATATCTTGGTTTACATATCTGTCTCACTCACACGATGATGTGATCCAGGAGGAAGGAACTCTGTCCTGTTTATTTTATAGTCCCAGTCCCTGGCATAATACTGGGAACATGACAGATACTCAATAAACATCTGCCAGTTGAATAAAAGCAGTGAAATAACCACAGTTAAGCACTCAACTATTCCACATGTTTTAAATATTGTTTTTAATGCTCAAGTTTAATAGGGTTTGATGAAATATGCTAATCAAGCTTAGGAAATGAATTAAAAGGACCTATTTGAAATTGTTAAATGGCTAACTGGAGTCTGACTGTATCTCTCTAACTCCCTGCCATCCAGTCGATTTAGACTCACAGCAACCCCCACTGAGTTTCTGAGGCTGTAAATCTTTACGGAAGTAGATTGTCCCATTTTCCTTCCACAGAGCTGCTGGTGGGTTTGAACTGTCAACCTTCTGGTTAGCAGTCAAATGCCTTAGGCACTGCGCCAACAGAGCTCCTTGTCTGTATCTCTAGGAACAAGATATTCATGATATAATACTAAGATGAATTTCTATTAATACAATACAAAACAAAGCCAATCATTTGAGTTTTCTAGAAAAATTTCACATGTAGGCAAGGATTATTGAGTCACTATTCAAAATCATGAGTGGCGAAATCTTTTTAGTTCTTTCAATTATGCTTATAATTATATCTACAAATTCGGTTATAAATAAAACTGCCTTCTAGCAAGTATTCTTTTAATAGGAAGTTCAGAAAAAGGGCATTTAAAGATATCCTAAAGAAAACCTAGACACCACAGTTACTCTGTACCTATGTCTAAAGATAAGTCATTATGTTATAGCACAGACTTTATTCATAAACTTTATTCATAGAGTTATGTATATTACTTTAGGACAAATCAAAATACTTATTCTCTAGTTTTTTCTTTCTTGGGAGAAAACCTAGAAAGGTTTTCTAATATAGAAGAACTGAATATAAAAATATATTCTTTTTTCTGAGGGAATTCTACTTTCTGATGTACCAAGCACTAAATCACTACTTCTTCAAAAAAGAACTGTGTCATTAAATGTATTCAATGGTTCTAAGTAAAAGTCATTCCCTAAAAATACAATTTACAATGATTTAATTTTTACAGAGTATAATTCATACTGTCCATCCCTATTTGGACCCCTTCTAATGCATTTTTAGGCGCTCTGGTGGTGCAGTGCCTAAGGCATTTGACTGCTACCCAGAAGGTTGGTGGTTCAAACGCATCAGCTGCTCCACAGAAGGAAGACGGGGCAATCTACTTTCGTAAAGATTTATCACCTCAGAAACCTTATGGGGGTTGCTATGAGTCAGAATCGACTCAATGACAGTGAGTTTGGAGTTTGGTTTTAGTTCTAATGAGTTTTTAGGATTGATATAATTGTTGCCACAGGTCAGACTTAGAGATCACTCAACAAACAAAAGGGTGACATAACCATGATTAAAGAAGGGACCAGTCCCTGGAGAAGGACATCATGCTTGGTGAAGTAGAGGGTCAGCAAAAAAAAAAAAAAAGAGGAAGCCCCTCAACAAGATGGATTGACACAGTGGTTGCAACACTGGACTCAAACGTAGCAGTGATTGTGAGGATGGTGTGAGACTGGGCAGTGTTTCGTTCTGTTCTCTGTAGGATTGCTATGAGTTGGAACCAACTCTACAGCACCTAACAAAAACAAAGAGCTCTTGCCAAGAATGGACAAACTGTGATAAAATTCTAGATGGGATATTTCAAGAATGTGAAATATGTGAAGTAAATGTTCTTGTATCTACATAGATCATTCTCAAACACAAAATGTTGAGTGAAAATAGGCAAGTTACAAAGGATATGTATAAATTGTTTGCATCTGTAATATTTTTAAAGATACAGAGCATTGTCTATTGTTTTGGCATACGTGTGCACACACATTAAAGGTACAAGTAAAATCAAGAATATATAAAACAAGGATGGGAGGATATATACAACTTCAGGATGGTGGTTCTTCCTGGGAAAGGAGGGGGGGCATTGGATGAGAAAGACCCAGAGGAAGGCTTCAGCGATACTGATCCTTTCCTCGCCTGTTCCTGCACTGTTGTATGTATGTATGACTGAACTGTCAACAAAACAATGTGCAAGCTCTCATGGAACTTATAGGGAGAGAGACAGACAGAGATAAACAAATAAATGCACAAATATATGCCAGATGGTGGGAAGTGCTAGGAGGAGGCGGTTAGAGGCTATGGAGGGGTGATTTGTACAAAGACAGATGTAGTCGGGGGGGGGGCATCTCAGAAAAGGTGGTATTTGTGCAAAGACATGAATGACCCAAGGACATGAATGTGTTTATCTGGGGACATTTTTTAATATATAAAATTTTATTTTGTTTTCTTAAGTAAATATGGCTAGGTATTTAAATTTGTTTAATATTAGTGATATTAAATGAAGAGTGATAGGCTCATGGTTATTTTTGTATGTTTGAAATTTTCATAATAAAAAAAGAAGATAAATAATGTCCATTGCCACTAGTTAGGAGGAAAGATGTCAGACATCTCTGGTTTCTTCCAAGTGGCATACCTGAGCCTGTGACTACAAAACCTATCTCTTCCTTGGGCTCCTACACATATCAGGGGGCCCCTGAGAAATAACCAGTCACTGGCAATGCTGCACAACCATTAGGTCATGCATGCACATTTACATTCATTCATTCATTTGCTTCCCAAGTGAAAGCCATGCCTATTCAAACACTGAATATCTCCTATTTGAAAAGAAGAAGGGCAGAAGATGAGTACTCAATCCAGCATCTGTGTTTTAGATAGGGGGAAAAGCATATACATGAGGCAAGTAGGGACATAAGATGTAAATCAGCATGAGGCCCTGATGACACAAAACAGGACCACCATGGTTCAGAGAAAAAATACCGGGTATACTGGAGCTCTGGTGGTGTAGTGCCTAAGGCACTTGACTGCTAACCAGGAGGCTGGCGGTTCAAACTCACCAGCCACTCCTCGGAAGGAAGATGGGGCAATGCACTTCCATAGTGATACTGCCTCGGAAACCCAAAGAGGGGTCACTATGAGTGAGTTGGATCCAACTCCAAGGCAGTGTGTTTGGTTTTGGTATACTGGTGAGTTAGAGAATTACCAATTATTATATACTATAATATTATGCTGCTTCTTCCCTCAAAGAAACGGATATGGTATCTTAATAATATTCTGCTACCACAGACTCTTTGAAGCAAAAAAAAAAAAAAAAAGTCACAGCTACATGAATTCTGAGACGCTTTTTTGGAGATGAGATAAACTGATTAAGAACATGTATAAGGAAGCACATGAGGTATCAGCTCCAGTGCTGTAACAGCGCTGTTGTTGTTAGGTGCCGTCGCGTCTATTTCAGCTCACAGTGACCCTAGGTACAACAGAACCAAACACTGCCAGGTCCTGCACCATCCTCAAAATCATTGCCATGCTTGAATCTCTCCTTCCATAGTAGAATATAAAACAACAGCTTCATCACTGAAACCTAAAGCAATGTATCCTTGGTAAAAATCATGGCTGACACAATTTATCAAAAACGCATTTTCCATGCTCTTAATTTAAGCATGTCTTTTAAGAACAATCTGGACATGTAATTATCTCTGCCAATTCACTTTAAAAATGTAAGAGTTATCTCTTTTCCACATAACTTTTAAATTTTTTTTCAGATTTTAAGTATTCTCTCATTGAAAAAAAAATTACAAAATAAAACAAAAAGATGTCTGTTATTGTTGTTGTTAAGTGCTGTCGAGTCGTTTCCGACTCATAGCGACCCCATGCACAGCAGAACGAAACACTGTCCGATCCTGCACCAGCCCCACAATCCCTGCTATACTTGAGCCCATCATCGCAGCCACCGTATCAATCCATC
>NW_006921589.1:38094637-38097356 GCF_000298275.1 Orycteropus afer afer | reverse complement strand
GAATGAAACACTGCCTGGTCCTGTGCCATCCTCAAAGTCATTGCTATTTTGAGCCCATTGTTGCAGCCACTGGTTCAATCCATCTTGTTGAAGGTGTTCCTCTTTTTCATTGACCCTCTACTTTGCCAAGCATGATGTCCTTCTCCAGGGACTGGTCCCTTCTGGTAACAAGTCCAAAGTATGTGAGAAAAAGTCTTGCCATGCTTGCTTCCAAGGAGCATTCTGGTGTACTTCTTCCAAGACAGATTTGTTCATTCTTCTGGTAGTCCATGGTCTATTCAATATTCTTTGCTAACACAATAATTCAAATGCATCACTTCTTCTTCTTTGGTCTTCCTTTTTCAAGGTCCACCTTTCATGTGCATATGAGGTGACTGAAAATACCATGGCTTGAGTCAGATGCACCTCTCTCCTCAAGGTGACATCTTTGCTTTTGAACACTTTAAAGAGGCCTTTTGCAGGAGATGTGGCTGATGCAATAGACTGCTTGATTGCTTGACTGCTAGTTCCATGGAAGGTTGGGCAATCTACTTCTGTAGTGATACTGCCTTGGAAACCCAAGGAGAGGTTGCTATGAGTCAGGTCCAAGTTGACGGCACATAACAACAACAACAGTTCCATGGGCATTGATTGTAAATCCAAGTAAAATGAAATCCTTGACAACTTCAATCTTTTGTCTGTTTACTATGATGTTGTTTATGGGTCTAGTTGTGAAGATTTTTATTTTCTTTATGTTGAGGTGTGAGGAGCTCTGGTGGTGCTGTGGTTAAAGCATTGAGCTGCTAACCGAAAGTTGCTAGTTCAAACCATGGGAGAAAGATGAGGAAGCATGCTTCCATGAAGACATAAATCAAAAAAAAAAAACCTAACTCACTGCTGTCGAGTCATCTCCAACTCACAGTGACCCCCATTGGGTTTCTGAGGCTGTAAATCTTTATGGAAGTAGATCACCTCATCTTCTTTCTGCAGAGCAGCTGGTGGGTTTGAACTGCTGACCTGCCAGTTAGCAATCAAGTGCCTTATCCACTATGCCACCAGAGCCTTTCAAATCCTGTGGTTTCCTATAAGGTTTCCTATAAGGTCCTATGAGTTGGAATCAACTTGATGGCAGTGGGTTTTTTGTTTGTTTGTTTGTTTATGTTGAGGTGTAATCCATACCGTAGGGTATACTCTTTGATTTCCATTAGCAAGTACTTCAACTCTTCTTTACTTTCAGTAAGCGAGGTTGTGTCATACACATATGACAGGCTGTTAATGAGTCTTCCTCCAATCCTGATGCCACATTCTTCTTCATATAGTCCAGAGTCTCAGATTATTTGCTCAGCATACAGAATGAATAATGATTCAATAATTATTTGCTTGGCATACAGAATGGTGAAAGGATACATCCCTGATACACACATTTATTGATTTTAAACCATGCAGCATCCCCTTGTGTTTGAACGACTGCCTCTTGGTCTGTGTGCAGGATCCTCATGAGCACAGTCAAGTGTTCTGGAATTCCCTTCCTGGCAACACTATCCATAATTTGTTACGATTCACATAATCAAATGCCTTTGCATAGTCAATAAAACACAGGTAAACATCTTTCTAGTATTCTCTGCTTTCAGACAAGATGTATCTGACATCAGCAATGATGTCTCTTGTTTCACATCCTCTTCTGAATCCAGCTTGAATTTCTGCAGTTCTCTGTCAATGTCCTGCTGCAATCATTTTTGAATTATCATCAGGATAATTTTTACTTGCATGTGATAATAACAATATTGTTTGATAATTTCCACATTCAATTGGATCACCGTTCTTTGGAATGATCACAAATATGGATCTCTTCCAAGCAGTTGGCCAGGAGCTGTCCTCCAAATTTCTTAGCACAGATGAGTGAGTACTTCAAGCATTTTATCAGTTTGTTGAATCATCTTAATAGGTATTCTATCATTTCCTGGATCCTTGTTTTTCACCAATGCCTTCAGTGCAGCTTGGATTTCTTCCTTTAGTACCATAGGTTCTTGATCACATGCTACCTCCTGAAATGGTGAACGCTGACCAATTCTTTTTGATACAGTGACTCTGTGTATTCCTTCCATCTTCTTTGATGCTTCCTGCATCATTCATATTTTGCCCATAGTGTCATTCAATGCTGTCACTCAAGGCTTGAATTTTGTCTTCAGTTCTTTCAGCTTGAGAAATACCCAGTGTGTTCTTCCCTCTTGGCTTTCTATCTCCAGGTCTTTGCATTTCATTGTAATGCTTTACTTTGTCTTCTCAAGCCACCATTTGAAATCTTCTGTTCAGCTCTTTCACTTCATCCTTTCTTCCTTTCACTTTAGCTACTGTCTTGGGTATTTAACGCTACTAAAACAGAAGTATCACAAGCAGATCATTTTAACAAACAGATGTTTATTTTCTCAGAGTTTAGGACGCAGAACTCTCAGTTCAGAGTGTCAGTTATAGAGGAAGGCTTTCTCTCTTTGTCAACTCTGGGAGAAGATTCTTATCTCCTTTCCACAACTGTGGACCTAGTATTCCTTGGAGGTCTCCATGTGTCTTGGCATCAATATTCGCCTGGTTCTAGGAGGTTTTCAGCACAAGGACCCTGAGTCCAAAGGATGTGCTGTGCTCCCGGCTCTTCTTTCTTAGTGATACTGAGGTTGCTTTCTCTGCTGATTTCTCTCTCAATTTATCTCTTGTAGGGTAAAAGGTGACGTAGGCTACACCCTAC
>NW_006921589.1:38070681-38093712 GCF_000298275.1 Orycteropus afer afer | reverse complement strand
ATCCTACTTCCGTAGTGATACTGCCTTGGAAACCCAAGGAGGGGTCGCTATGAGTCGGGGCCGACTCAACGGCACATAACAACAACAACAACAACTGTGGCCCTTGTAGATTTGTTTTAATTTCCTTCAGCTTTACCTTGAACTTGTATATGTGCAATTAAGAGGACGTCAAGTCAGTCCCTGGCCTTGTTCTGACTGATTTTATTGAGCTTCTCTATCATCTCTTTCCACAGATTCAGTTGATTTGTTTCCCGTGTATTCCATCTGGCGAGGTCCATGTGAAGAGTCCTCGTTTACATTGTTGACAGTATTTGCTATGAATAAGTTCTCAGTCTTGCAAAATTCTATCATGTGATCTTCAATGTCATTTCTATCACTAAAGCCATACTTTCCAACTACTAATCCTTTATCTTTGTTTCCAACTTTCAGTCCAGTCACCAGCAATTATCAATATATCTTGATTGCATGTTTGATCAATTTCAGACTGCAGAAGTTGGTAAAAATTTTCAATTTCTTACTCTTTGGCATTAGTGATTGGTGTGAAAATTTGAATAATTGTCATATTAGCTAGTCTTCCTTGTGTTGTTGTTGTTAAGTGCCATTGAGTCGTTTCCAACTCACAGCGACCCCATGCACAGCAGAATGAAACACTGCCTGATCCCACGCCAGCCCCACAATCCCTGCTATTCTTGAGCCCATCACCGCAGCCACCATGTCAATCCATCTCGTTGAAGGCCTCCCCCTCTTTCGTCGACCCTCCACCCTACCAAATATGACATCCTTCTCCAGGGAATGGTCCCTTCTGACAACATGACCAAAATAGGTGAGATGAAGTCTGGCCATTCTTGCTTCCAAGGAGCATTCTGGCTGCACTTCCTCCAGGACAGATCTGTTAGTTCTTTTCGCAGTCCATGGTACTTTCAGCATTCTTCGCCAGCACCACAACTCAAAAGCATCAACTCTTCTTCGGTCTTCCTTATTCATTGTCCAGCTCTCACATGCATACCAGGCGATTGGAAATATCATGGCTTGTGTCAGGCGCACCTTAGTCCTCAAGGAGATATCCTTGCTCCTCAGCACCTGAAACAGTTCCTTTGCAGTTGACTTTCCCAATGCTACACGTCGTCTAATGTCGTGACTGCTGCTTCCGTTGGCATCGATTTTAGAACCAAGCAACGTGAATTCTTTGACAACCTCAATCTTCTCTCCATTTATTGTGATGCTGCTCATTGGTCCAGTTGTGTTCCTTGTAGGCATATGGATATTATCGTATCACTGACAGCACTGCATTTCAGGATAGACATTGAAATGTTCTTTTTGACAATGAATGTGACTATTCAACTCACTCATACCTAGTATGCAGATTTTCAAGTTATATTCTTTTTTTTTTCAAATTCACTATTTAAAAAAAATTATTGTGATTAAGGTAAAAGTTTACAGAGCAAATTCATTTTCCATACAGAAATTCACACATACTTTGTCTCACGGCATTGACTGCAATTTCACATAATGCAACAGCTCTCTTCCAACTTCCTCCCCGTAGTTACCTCTTCCCTGTGTCCTTCCCTCCCATGCACTCCTACCCCTCAAGCTCCCTGTGCATACACAGCCCTTCTATTATCATCACATGACTGATCTCTCCAAGGAGCATATCTACCTAATGTAAATGTTCAGCTCATATTCTTGTCTTTTGTCTGGCTGGAAGACACAGGAATAGGTTCAATTCCAGACCTGAAGGGCAACTGGGGGCCATAATCTCAGGGGTTCCATCAAGCTCTATCAGACCAGCAAACCTCGTCCTTTTTTTTTTTTTTCTTTTTTCTTTTAATGATTCTGAGTTTTGTTCCACATTGTCCTCCCACTCTATCTAGGATCTCCTAGAGAGATCCCCCTCTGAGTGGTTGACAGTGGTAGCCGGGCACCATCTAGTTCTTTTGGGCTCATAGTCATACAGGCTGAGGATCAAATGGTGTACCAGTCCCTTGGACTAATGCTTCCATGTGTCATTGGTTTTCTTCACTCTTCTTTGCTCTGGATGAAGAGAGACCCATCGTTGCATCTAGATGGCTGCTCATAAGCTTTTAAGATCCCAGTTGCTACTCACCAAAGTAGGATGTGGAACAATATTTTTGTATAGTATGTTATGCCAATTGAACTTGATATCCCCTGCAACCATGGTCTCAAGCCCACAGGTCCAACTACTCACTCCCTCTGGGTAGCTGGCTGTGGCCAAGAAGTGACTACAACCTTGTCCCTTGTTAGCTCTACTGTACACCTGGGAATTCTTACAGAACATACAAATACACCTATAGAAATGTTGTCTGCCAATCCTATACACGGTCACAAGCATGCTCCCCACTGCATAGACATACCGTGGACGAGGCAATGACCCATCAAGAGAGAAATGATGGGCGTGGAGCCCACCCTTGGACATGAGATTCTTGCACTGAGACAATGGCAGAGAGAAAGCAGCAGCAGAGACAGCAGAACCAAGAGACCGCCATGAGACAGAGCAGTGGGTTTTGGGGACTGCAGAGTGAGGAAGCTGAGTGCTTCTGGGCAGGAGACTTGCTGGCAGAGTGGAGTGCCTCTTTAGGTGCCTATCAGCAAACCTAAAAGAGCTTTGTGACACTGGCTTGAGCAGGGCAGAGGCAGAGGCCAAACAATAGTGTACCTGAGGCACAGATGACAAGAAGCTGTCCCGATTGAAGAACTATATTCTGAGTTGTTTTCTGATCCTGTTACTTGCCTAATAAACTTCATAATCATGACTATTGTCTGTGAGTTCAATGCAGCCACTGCAATGAATTACCAAATCCAGCAGAGAAGTAGAAAGTGCTGTGGGAAGGATGGTTGGTGTCTGAATTGGTAAAAAGGTTGGAGGGTGGTGGCTTGTCTGACCTCTGTCTCATAGGAATCAGCCTAGGGCTGTTGACGTTGATGGTTATTCACTGTCCCCCTAGTGAAGTTAGAGGAGATCAGAGGACAAGGCCGCCATACCCTTTTTGCAGCATCTTAATGATTGAGTCTTCTTTCTATCTAAGAATAAAGTGTCTCATTTATTCACATTTACATCTTCCCTTAAAGTTAATATCAAATGCAAAAAAAAGGAAAAAAAGTGCCACACGTTTTTATCCTATAAATGTTCACATCTTCAAGCTGTTTATCTTTTAGTGTATCTTTTAATGGCTACAGTTACTTGTGTGCTATAAAAATATCTAACAATTGCAAAGTAATACCAACACCATTATACTTGGAATGCTCTGTAGCTGCAAACACCTATTTCTATTATCTGGAGAGAGCAAATCAAATGTCTCTAAGATTTCTCCCATACAGAGACTGGTTCTCTGGTCTCCATGGCCAGTCCTGGAGCGCCCCCAGAGGATATTCAGGAATGATACCAACCAGACCTGCTTTTGCTCATTTTAAATGGTGATGAAGTCACATCTCTGCAGCCTGCTCAGTGCTATTTGGAGCTCATGAATTATTCTCTGCAGGAGCCAGGTCATGGCTTCCAAACCACAGCCCCACTTCCTGAGCATGATCCAACAAGGGGGAGGCAAGTGACAGTATTACCAGGCACGTGTTCAGAAACTAGCACCTACCCCCAGGACAAAAAGCACCACGCGCAGAGCTGTGAGGGGACCACTAGCCTCCCTCCGGCAGGAAGCCATAAGAGCTATCGAACAGCCTCGCTTGGAACCCAGGCCACTGCCCTCCCAGAACACCAGGCTCTCCGTTTCAGGACCAAGGCTTTTGCTGTCCAGAAGCAGGTGGCCTGACAAACCTTAATTGCTGAGTATTTGCTGATCTCATCCACAGTTAGCATAAACGGTGGCTTGGAGGCCATATTTGGCCCACACGTGTGTTTTCTTTGGCCTACACAATGTTGGACAATTTTCTGGAATGAACATTTAACAATTTAGAGATTTTGCATAAAAAGACAGATTTCCTGTATTTTCCCTTGAAAAGTCAAAGTCTGGGCCACCCTGAGTTTATATTCCTGCCTGACAATACTAGAGGAGAACTGTGAGCTTTATCACACCCACGGAGACTGCTTCTTTCACTGCTGCTCCTGAGTCTGAGACCGCCGCCTATTGGTAGTTGCCATCAAGTTGGATCCGACTCATGGCAACTTTAAGTATCAGAACATAATATTGCCTGATCCTCCATCACCCTTACAATTGGTTTGTTTGAGCCCATTATTGCAGCTTTTGTATCAGTCCTCTTCACTAAGGGCTTCCCTCATTTTTGCTAACCCTCTACTTTACCAAACATTATATCCTTATCTAGTAAGTGGTCTTTCCTGATGACATGTTCAAATTGTAAGCAGGTTAAAGTCTTGCCACCCTTAAGAAGCACTCTGGCTATCCTTCCAAGACAGATTAGTTCATTCTTCTGGAAGTCCATAATATAGTCAATATTATTTGCCAACATAAATGCATCAATTTTTTTATTTTCCTTGTCTAGTGTCCAGATTTCACATGCACACGACGCAATTGAAAAGACAATGGCTTCCTTACTCCCAACAGTTTCTGATTCAGGTCTAATTCAGAGGGTGCCCAGATCTCCAAGCTGGCAAAACACCTCAGGTCTCAAGTCCCATACTAAGATCTTCATTAAAAAAGAAAGAAAACTAGGATATATTTGGGTGAGGAAGAATACACAAAATTTAGAAACTTGAAAAAGCTTTGCTATATAGCTTACATGTGTAATATTCAAGAGAATTTGACATGACTGACTCAAGCTGAGAAAAACTTAGCGAATATATTAAATTTAGCGCTCTGAGCTCTTTAGGTAGAGCTATTCTTGAGCCCTCCCGGGTGATCAAAATAATATTTTCTATTTTTTAAAAAAATAATACAACAAACACAGAGAGGAAAAAACTACAAGCTTACTGTTGATAATTTGTCTTACTTCTAAAAAATTCCCTCATATTATAAAGTCTGCTTCTTTTTTTTATTCTTAACTTGAATTTTGAGTCTAACAGGCTACCATCATTTGAATTAATATCCATAGTCAAGAACCACAACTTTAATGGTTTTCTCCCTTTTTAACTACAACATAAGCCTGCCTTTAATTTACGATGTAGTCTATTATACTCATATATCATACCTTCCCATGTCAGAATTAGAAAAGGTAAACAAAATGTACCAATATACGTAGGTCAAATCCTATCAGAACAAATAATAAACTTTAACAGCTTGACATAATTATTTGATTAAAATAAGCAACTTGGAGACAATCCAACTGTAAAGAGACATTTCTGAGACAATTAGACAAAACAAAATTGAACATGCACTGGATAGTATATGGTATTAAGGAATTATTTTTCATTTTGTTTAGTATGATAATAGTATTACAGATGTGTGTGTGTTTATGTGTGCTCTTATCTGTTAGAGATACTTTAAGAAAGAAATGAACATCATGGGTTTGCTATCATATGGGACTTACAAATCTTAGATCTGAAGTCTTTCGTAGTTGTAAAAGCCTTTACACATTACCTAGTCCAGTCATGAGAAGGAGGTTTCAATTTATATGCTAGCTCTGGTGGCGTAGTGCCTAAGGCATTTGACTGCTAACCAGAAGGCTGGCGGTTCAGACCCACCAGCCACTCCTCGGAAGGAAGGTTGGGCAATCTACTTCCGTAGTGATACCGTCTTGGAAACCCAAAGAGGGGTCACTATGAGTTGGATCCAACTCCACAGCAGTGGGTTTGGTTTTGGTTTTCAGTTTTGAGAAGAAACGTTGGTCTCATTAAAACTCAAAGGTAAAAAAGTACTATGAACCCTTAGCAATGTCTGCCATGGGTACAAGGTGAGAGATTGGGGCCATATGTGCCATATCAGTTCACTTTAGAATCTCCAATCTAGTGGCCTTTCAGGGAACTAATTACCTGGCAAGTCAACTCATCACCTCTTTAAACAGCATCGGGCAATCTACTTCCATAGAGATACCGCCTCGGAAACTAAAGGAAGCTTTGCTACGAGTTGAATCAATTCGGTGGCAATGAGTTTGGTTTGCTTCCTTGTTTGTTTCTTGGTCTATAAAATTGTAATTTTAAAAAACTATTTGAGCTGAAATCTTATTTTCTGTAGTGTAGAACGATATGACATAATGATACATATAGCTCCATTTTAATTTGACCAGCATTTGAAATATTTGGGTCAGTTCTCCTGTCCTTCCCAAGCCCAAAACATCACCAGTTTCTTCAACCACTTCTCACGTGGCATGGTTCCCTCTGTCTTCACCACTTATTAATGACATAAGCCAATTTGTCCCTCTCCCTGCTTCCTTGTAGTGCAGCAAACCTGTCCTGTTTGTATCATGTTGTCATAACATAGTCCCAAAAACACCTTTAATAAATTCAAATTTCGATTTTCAGACTCTGCACTCATTTTAAATTCAGATGCTATTTTCCACCCTGAGTTTAATTTGGCCTAGTAAAGATGGAGGCCTCTAAAAAATTTCTAGCTATTAGCAACATCTGGTTCAATTTAAATGGATTTCCCAGAGCGTACAAATGTCATCCCACATTTCCAGGCCCCGGCTCATCACTAGCCATAGAAACCACAAAAAGACTCAGAATACTCCTCCTGATCCTTCCAGGGCTTCTCAAATCAATCTAAAGCTTTTCAATCTTACAAAGAGAATTTCTCAGTCATACAACTGAGACCTTTGGGACACTAACCAATCTGGGCAGTCCCTCTGTTCAACAACGTGTCCTCATTGAGAGAAAGGAAATATAGGTCACCACAGATTGGCTCCAATTAAGTAATAATGTGGGGTTTCTGTGCTTCACTCAACATGTGTTGCAAGGACTAGATTGAGGCGCACTCAGTGAATGAGAATGGATGATATAGTGACCATGTCATCAAGCACATAGTTTCTCAGGAAAATTAAAACAGAAATAAATGACTTAAGTAGAGATTGAAAGTGATCAATGAGTTATCAAGGGCTATGGGAGTTTAGAGAAGAGATAGGTTTCTTGGGCTGGGTCAGGGGGATGGCAGGGAAGTCAACAGAGAAGAAGTAAGAATTAAGACAATTTTGTGATGGAAGTATGTTGTTGTTGTTGTTATGTGCCATCGAGTCGGCCCCGACTGATAGCGACCCCTCCTTGGGTTTCGGAGGCAGTATCACTACGGAAGTAGGATTGCCCAACCTTCCTTCCAAGGAGTGGCTAGTGGGTTTGAACCGCCAGCCTTCTGGTTAGCAGTCAAGTGCCTTTGGCACTATGCTACCAGAGCTCCGTGATGGAAGTATAGGAGTCTGAAAGGGTAGGTAGGATTACGGCAAATGGAGAGGTGAGAAAGGGTTGAGAATAAGAAACACCAATGGGCTAAGTAATCTGGTTTGGTTAAAGCACAGTATTCATGAACATTATTAATGAGAAAGAAAATTGAGGAAAACACAGAGAGATCAATCTGAATATACTGCTTTCTCTATCAGGATCAGTTATCAAATATTTGTACCATAAAACATATGATGAATTTAAACAAACACAGAAGAGCTGGAGAACAAAAAGGAAGACAAGAAAATCATGGATCTAAGACAGAAAATAAAAAAGGTAAGTGAATAATTGGGGTGAAGAGAGAAAAGCAAAGGGGGGGATGGGAAGAAATAAATATTGTCTTCAAACTAACAGGTAGCTCCTTCACTCACTATTTCCTTTCCTTGGCATTTAAATGTCCTGGTTAGCAGCCTCTTTTCCTTCATTAAATGCATCTCCATGCTTGGATTTTTAATACTATTTGTCTTCCACTTCCCTATGCCCTTTGTTAACAACCACATCCCCAAAACTGCCTAATTCACCCCAGCAAAATAGACACTGTGGGACTATTTTGTCCCAAGGAGCACTGGTAAAAGAAAAGCATGACATTAAGAGGACAGCTTAATGTCTCCCACATGCCTGACAATTGAGTAAGTGATTAGATTATTTTCTCTCTCACTTGAGGGGAGGCAAAAGGGATGTGGAGGTGGAGTCTAAAAAGTCGTGAATGGAAGGAAGAGACCTATGCATCCTGAACAGCCATATGATCAACCTAAGAAACTCAAGCCATCTTTCTGTTCGTGTATTTACTCAACCTTTCCTTTATTCATTCAGTTCCCTCCCTCCTTTGTCCCCGCTCTTTCCTGCTGGTACACATCCAACAGCCCACAAATACAAAGCAAATTTCAACTTATCCCTCAGGTCTCAATTTATACATCACTTCATCAGAAAGTCCCTCCCAGGCCTTTCTAATTAATTTTAAAAATACCAGTTCCCATGGAGTCAATTCCAGCTCCTGGTGACCCTGTGTGTCAGAGTAGAACTGTGCTCCACGGGGTTTTCAATGGCTGATTTTTCAGAAGTAGATCACAAAGCCTTTCTTCCAAGAAGCCTCTGGGTGGAGCTGAACTTCCAACTTTTGGGTTAGTATCCAGCTGCTTAACCATTTGCACCATCCAGAGAGGTTCCTGATTAACCTAGGATCCCCTACATAGCATCCTGCATTTTCCCTCTCAAAATGCATAGCAGTATGATTTCTCACTCATTGTCTTCTCTGCCATGTGGTAAGCTCCAGGAGGGAGACAGCTGCTTCTCACTACTTTATCTTTAGCACTTAACACATAGTCTGAATTGAGTAAATAATTGTTGAATGAATAAAGAACCACACAGATAAGTAAGTGGTATCACTTGAATTACCTAGAATTCTGTAAGACCCAAAACTGGTGTATCTAAGATCACTAACTATTCACCAAAATCAACATTCTCCAACTCTTTGGAAGCATATGTCTATGCTAATTTCCCAGCCCTGTAGTTAGGTGAGGCATGTGACTGAGTTCTACTGAAATGTGAGCAGAAGTGGTCTTTGCCACTGCCAAGCTGGCCTGTAAAAATCCTCCCACGTTCTCCTCCAAGCTCTTTATCTCCCTTCTGGTTGGACTGGATATGACCCCTAGGGTGATCTTAGGAGCCACATGTTGACATTGGGGACCCTATGTGAAAAAGGCCATCCCTCTAACCTGTTCCTAAGCCATTCAACTGCTAAGCAGAAGGTTGGTGGTTCAAACCCACCAGCCACTCCTCGGAAGGAATGTTGGGCAATCTACTTCCATAGTGATACCACCTTGGAAACCCAAGGAGGGGTGGCTCTGAGTTGGATCCAACTCGACGGCAGTGTGTTTGGTTTTTTTTTTCTTTTGGTTTATATTTGAGTCATTGTACTTTTAGGGGTCTAATGTGTTACAATAGTCAGCCTACATAACTAACTCAGTAACATAGCTAAAGTAAATCTCTCCTAACCTTTACTAGCCAACCACCGTTTGTCCTCTCCCAAAAGAGAAATAAAGGCCATTCAGAGATCAGTACAATCTTTCCTGGTGTGTGTGAGACGCTGAATAAAAGTTCTGTTTGCTTGCCATCATCAGGAAAAGATAGTAACCTTGCCTTCGGCTTGCCTGGACTTGAGCCACAGCCACAGAACAGGCTGGGCAAATCCCAGTGATGTCAGACACTGGACAGTGGGATGCTTGCCTTGCCTCCTCTCAGAAGTACAGGTCATGCCCTGCAGGCCCTGGACAAATGCCTAAATGCCTTCTTGAGTAGCCCGTCTTTGGCCTCATCAGTGCTTACCTCACAAAAATGTCACATCACATTGTCCCGTTGTTTTCAGTGCCAGCTGGGAAGAAGCTGCCAAAAGCTTTTACAAAAAGCCACACAAACCTGAACTATAGTAGAACAGGCTGTACTGAATGACTTGTTTTCTGAATAAAGCATTCAACCAACCAAATACATATACCGCCTTAGACATCACTTCCCCATAGCAAAGCTCTCCTTACACTGAAGTTGTGGTTGACTGTGGCCGTTGTGTCCATTTAACACTAGAGACTTCGAGGACTCCTCTCCTCGACAGACTTGAACAGTATGGTAATTGAGTTCTGTTAAGAGAATAAGTAGCATGCACTGCACGTAATTGCTTGTTCTATCCAGGTCTAGGAATAGTCTAGGAAACTATTAAAAAAGTAAATTATCAACTATCTGTTTCCACCTTTCTTTATTGTAGCTTTGTTTGTTTATTTCAAGACTTTCCAGATCTAGTGGTTCTTAATCATTTGAGGGTCAAAGACCCTTTTAAGGATCTAATGAAATGTCTGGCATACACACATGTTATGTATGATCCCAGAGGGTGATAGCATGTTAATTCATCCATTGGTTCCAGATTTATGAACCCTCTAGCACAGAGGTCATCAAATTTTTCTATAATGGGCCAGACAGTAAATATTTTAGGCTTTGCAAGCCATATGTGATCTCTGCCACAACTACTCAACTTTGCTGTTGGAGCACAAAAATAGCTACAGACAATATGTAAAAAAAATTGCCATGGTTGTTTGCCAATAAAACTTGGAAGCTGGAAAAAGTTTTATAGTTTTAAGTTGTTTAAACTTTTTAAAGTTTATAGTTGTCATAGTTTTAGTGTCTTTAGTACACCGAAATGTGAATTTCATCTTTCACATATCACAAAATATTATTCTTCTTTTCATTTTTAACAATATTATAGCCATTTGTAGTTAGGGGCCTATACATAAAAAAAAAAGTGATACACCAAAGTTTGCCAACCCCTGCCGTAGGCCGTAGGGCATGGGTTCTGGGATCTATGGTCTGGATGCCCACAAGAAAAATATTACATCTTTATTTTCATTAACTTCCCGTTGAAACCTAGCATTTCCTTCAATTATGAATACACGTAACAAACCAAAGTAATATCAGCAATACTTGTGCCTCTGTAACCATTAGCAATCATGTTGTTGTTGTTGTTGTGTGCCGTCGAGTCGGCCCTGACTCATAGCGACCCCTCCTTGGGTTTCCGAGGCAGTGTCACTACGGAAGTAGGATTGCCCAACCTTCCTTCCGAGGAGTGGCTGGTGGGTTTGAACCACCAGCCGTCTGGTTAGCAGGCAAGTGTCTTAGCCACTATGCTACCAGAGCTCCAATCATAGATACAGTTAAATCACATTATGCTCGTTGAAGATCATTCAAAATATTGATTATATTCATCACTATTTTGTCATTGTAGATGTTCCATGTTATCTCATCATTTAAATGTGTTGATAAAGAACCCATACATTACTATTTCACAAATTTGATTCTTAATATTTATTTTACAGATTTAAAAACAGTACTCTGAAAAGTGGTCCAGAGATTTCACCAGACTACCAAAGCAGTCCATAGTGCAGAAAGGGTTATGAACCCTTGCTTCAGGTTTAAAGGGCCTGAGCAAGCAAAGCTGCCTCTTCAAGCACAGAATCTCTTACCAGAGCATTCACATCTTCTGTTTTGTGGATGAGCATCCGTATCTCCTCTGGATCTCCACTGAAGATTGCTTGGACCAGTGGGGGCTGTAAACACAAGAGAATGGAAATTAGAATTACAATTAAATACACTTGATTACCTTCAGATGTGGATGGCTGAAAGATGATTTGTTCCCTAAAAGTTTATTTAGTAATTATCAATGAACAGACAAAGATAAATAAGACTTGGACCCTGCCTTCACTAAAAGTCTAGTGAAGGAGATATTTTCCTAAATAAATAATTATACTATGATATGAAAGCTATGACAGATCACATCTAACCCAGGGCTATGAACTAAAGTGAGTGTAACATGAAAATCACCAAAAATTGCCACTGAAAGGCCCTTAAATTCCCTGACAAGGAAAATTCTACATATGTGATTTTGTGTAATGTTTTTCTTGAGTTCCTCCACCTCTAATTAGATAATGTGCCTTGGTAGCCTCAAACAATTCCACTGGATGTTAATGGCCACTTTTCTTGCCATCTGAACATGTATTTGACAATGGCTGGAAAATGTTTGAAATCATTCCCTCATGCTCCATAGCTTTAGCCAACAAATACTATTCTGGACGTGATTGTATCCAATGACCATTTTAAGAGGTATGATGAGGGGATGGAGAGTAAGGTAAGACAGGAAGCAGTATTGAGTTTTTATTACTGAATTCATCTACATTAAGCAAGACCCCAACATACTGTAGAAGGATTTAGAAAGTATGATGGGAACACAGATAAAAGAGCAACTAGTTTTACTTTGCAGAGGATTAAAATGGTAGTTTAGCACCTGCATTTTAGATAACTTCATTTTATCTCCTCAAAACCTGGACTCACAGAAATTAATAGAAAGAAAATAAAACACTTTTTGTATGTATATAATGTTTGTGTTTACTTATTGTAAGAATTCTTTCAGAAGCTTGAGTTCTTTTTTATTCTTAAATAAGTGCCTCTGGGTAGACATGAAATTGCCAATCTTTTGTTATCCTTTTCATCATTTACAAAACACATTATCCCCATAATTTTACTTATTTAAAAAAAAAAAAAAAACCTACTAGTAAAGAGAACCTGTGTTGTTGTTGTTGTTGTTATATGCCTTCGAGTCGGACCCGACTCATAGCAACCCCTCCTCGGGTTTCTGAGGAAGGAAGGTTGGGCAATCTACTTCTATAGTGATATCGCCTCGGAAACCATTAATAGCAAAGTTTAAAAAAAATGCTAATGGGGGTGTGGAGAGACTGGCACATTCATACACTGCTGGTGGGACTATAAAATGGTACAACCACTGTGGAAAATGGTATGGCACTCCTTAAGAAGTTGGAAATAGAAATACCATTTGACCCAGTAATCTCACTACTAGGTATATATCCTAGAGAAATAAAAGCCATGACACAAACAGATATACGCACACACATGTTCACTATAGTATTATTCACAATAGCAAAAAGATAGAAACAACCTAAGTGCCCATCAATGTGTGAATGGATAAACAAACTGTGGTACATACACATACTGGAATACTGCACAATGTTCAACGATGAATCTGCAAACACACCATAACATGGGTGAACCTAGAGGACATTATGCTGAGTGAAATTAGCCAATCACAAAAGGACAATCATAGGGCCACTACTGTACAAAGTTAAAAGATTTGCACACAGCAATAATTGTTCTTTGAAGCATACCAGGGGTGGGAGGGTAAGGGATGGACAATCCCTTACCCTGGACAACTAGAGGGTAGACATGTGTTAGGTTGGGTGAAGAGAAAGGCAATATATAATAAGGAGGGGGTCAGCACAAAACGATCAAGGCATCAGAAGTCATAGGAAGGAGCCCAAGAGTTAGAGGCAGCAAAGGTGAATAATATTACATTCATAATCCTGCAATAATAGTAATAACGAAATTTAAGAGTGGATGCATAGATAGATAATCAAGCTAAATAGGGGTGGGAAAGCAAATGGGACTACACCAACAAATGTATACAGGTTTGACAGAGGCTATCTCTACCTATATATTTATTTGTGCTGCAAATATATCCAAGAATATAGCAGAGCATCAGGGGACAAAGTTATGAGAGCATCTTAGTAAGAATCAAACACTTTGAGGAGATAAGTCACTGGGTATGGAGGCTCAGGACAATAGTCTCAGGGGACAGTCAAGTCAGTTGGCATAACATAGTCCACAAAGACAATGCTCTACATTCCACTTTGGTGAGTAGTGACTGGGGTCTTAAAAACTTGTGAGTGGCCATCTAAAGTGCCTTTATTGGTCTCCCTCCGTCTCGAGCAAAGAAGAGTGAAGAAAATCAAAGAGTCAGGAGACAATTAGTCCCGTGGACTCACGGAGAACATGAACCCCAGTCTCCATGGCCCTGTGACCAGAAGAACCAACTCCTACTGCTGACTGCTCTGGAAGGGATCACCATAAAGGTCCTGGACAGACCAGGGAAAATGTGGAACAAAACTCACATTGGCTTACTGGTCTGGTGAAGACTAATGCAACACCCAAGACTATGGCCCTTAGACACCCTTCAAGCTAGGACCTGAACTTAACCCTGTTGACTCAACTTGCAGCCAAACAATACACAGACCTATAAGGTGTCAGATGGATCTTCACTGAAAGCAAAGAATACCAGAAGGATGTTTACTTGTGTTCTATCGACTGTGCAAAAGCATTCAACTCTGTGATCATAACAAATTATGGATAACATTGAGAAGATGGAAATTCCAGAACACTTAATTGTGCTCATGAGAAACCTCCACATAGACCAGGAAGCTGTCATTTGAACAGAACAAGGGGACATTTCATGGTTTAAAATCAAGAAGGGAGTGTGTCAGGGTTGTATCCTTTCACCATACTTATTCAATTTGTATACTGAGCAAATAATCCAAGAAGCTGGACTATATGAAGAAGCACACAGCATGAGGACTGGAGGAAGACTCATTAACAACCAGCAATATGCAGATGACACGACCTTGCTTGCTGAAAGTGAAGATAATGTGAAGCACTTACTGATGAAGATTAAAGACTGCTGCATTCCATTACTAGGTGTATACCTTAAAGAAGCCAGAGTCAGGACAAGAACAGATACACGCATACCCATGTTAATTGCAGCACTACTTACAATAGCAAAAAGATGAAAACAACCTAGGTGCCCATCAACAGAAGAACAGATAACCAAACTATGATACATACACACAATGGAATACTATGCAACCCTAAAGAATAACTCAGAACCTGCAAAACACCGCATAACATGGATTAACTTGGAGGACATTATGCTGAGTGAAATAAGTCAATCACAAAAGGACAAATATTGTATTAGTCCGTTATTGTAAAAAGTTAAGGAAAGGTTTATATATGGAAGGAAATTTTCTTTGTTGGTTACCAGGGATGGGAGAGGAGGGGAGGGAACACTGTTAGGTAGAGACAAGCATTGATTTGGATGAAGAGAAGGGCAATGTACCAAATGTGAGTGATCAACATGGTAGCAGAAGGAAGAAGATGACATAGAGAAGAGCATGGGAGGTACAGACAACAAAGATGAACCCTTTTGCACATACAGTACTGCATTGTCAGTGAAGGCAAACATTGATATATGGGTGGATAAATGGGTGGACAAGCTGAACTATTAGGTATGTGTATATAGGGGGGAATATGGCCCAAGACCATGTATAGGGCTGGCAGACAATATTTCTACAAGTGCATTGGTATGTTCTATAAGAATTCCCAGGTATACAGTAGAGCTGACAAGGGACAAAGTTGTAGTCACTTCTTGGCCACAGTCAGCTACCCAGAGGGAGCGAGTAGTTGGACCTACGGGCTCGGGACCTTAGTCACAGGGAACATCAAGCTCAATTGGCATAACACACTACACAAAAACACTGTTCCACATCCTACTTTGGCAAGCAGCAACTGGGAAACTAAAAGCTTGCAGGAGTCCATGCAATGATGGGTCTCTCCTCACCCAGAGCAAAAAAGAATGAAAAAAACATAAAAGACACATGAAAAAAATTAGTCCAAGTGACTGGTACACCATGTGATCCTCAATGTATATGACTATGACACCAGAAGAGCTAGATGATGCTCACCTACACTGTCAACCACTCAGAGGGGAATTTATGTAGGAGATTCTGGATAGAATGGGAAAACAATGTGGAACAAAACTCGAAATCATTTAAAAAAAAAAAAAGACCAGGTTTGCTGGCCTGATAGAGCCTGATGGAACCCCTGAGACTATGGCCCCTAGCTGCCCTTCAGGTCTGGAATTGAACCCAGTCCTGTGGCTTCCAGCAAAACAAAAGACAGGCATAGGAACTGAACATTTACATTAGGTAGATACACTCCTTGGAGAGATCAATCATGGAAGAATAGGGAAGAAGTGGAAGGAAGCTGCTGCATTGTGAGAAATTGCAGTCAATGTCATGAGACAAAGTCTATGTGAGCTTCTGTATGGAAAGTGAATTTGCTCTGTAAACTTTCACCCAAATCACAATAAAAATTGAAAGAAAAAAAAAAAAAGACTACGACCTGCTGTATGAATTACATCTCAATGTAAAATGAAAATCCTCACAACTGGGCCAATAAGCAGCATCACAATAAATGGAGAAAAGATGGAATTTGTGAAAGATTTCATATTACTTGGATCCACAATCAACACCAATGGAAGCAGCAGTCAAGAAATCAGATGTCATTTTGCACTGAGCACTGCTGTAAAAGATCTCTTTAAAGATGTCTCTTTGAAGACTAAGGTGTGCCTAACACAAGTCATGGTATTTTTCAATTGCCTCATATGCATGTGAAAGCTGGACAATGAATAAGGAAGAATGAAGAAGAGTTAGTACTTTTAAGTTGTGGTGTTGGCAAAGAATACTGAGAGCATCATGGACTGCCAGAAGAATGAACAAATCTGTCCTGGAGGAAGTGCAGCCAGAATGTTCCTTGGAAGCAAGTATGGCTAAGCTTCATCTCAACTACTTTGGTCGTGTCAGAAGGGACCATTCCCTGGAGAAGGATATCGTGCTTGGTAAAATGGAGGGTTAGCAAAAAAGTGAAAGACCCTCAACAAGATGGCTGACACAGTGGCTGCAACAATGGGGTTAGGTATAGCAATGATTGTGAGGATGGCACATAACCAGTCAGTGTTCTGTTGTACACAGGATCACTGAGTCAGAGCTGACTCAACAGCACAGAACAACAACAACATAAGGTGAAATATCAGGAGAGTATGCACTCATTACAACAATTAAGCATATGAGATCAAGAGGACAGCATTTGCCCAGGGATAGATCTGGGAAGGTGGGAGGGGATGAGAAGGAAAAAGGAAGGGAAGTGGTGGGCATAGGGAGGAAGCAGGAAGAATGGTGTTACAGTGAGGAGACTGCAGTAAATGGCAATGTCACAAAACAGAACGCATATAAATTATTGAATGGAAAACCAATTTGCTCTGTACACTTTCACCCAAATCACAATAAAAATTTTTTTAATGCTACTAGCGGTATCAGATACATCAGTTTAAGAATAAAACCTGTCACTCTGAGTCTGAAGGAGAGCCTCGGCTGGCCCGGAGCATCTGCTCCAACCTGCGATGAAGTCCTCTGTCCTTCCAAAAGTCTCTTAACAAAACCAGTTTTTGTTTCTGTTTTTTCTAAATGACTGCATAGTGTACTTCCTGTTTTGCTAAATAACTGCATAGTGCTGCATGTTCTTTACTAATAACGTGTATTATTCCAGGTTAAGTGAAGTGATAGAGGCTGTCAGTAACCATAATCAACGGTCATCAGCCAAGAAGCCTCCAGAAAACACTTCAGCATTTAGTTCCAAATTCCTGCTATGCTGCTTGTCTTTTTCTGAGTTGATTGAGTAATTAAAGATTGCAAGTCTAAAAGCAAACATCTTACATTCTAATCAGGAGTGGAGGTTGGGGATCAATCAATAGGCATAGGGGGGGAATGATATTCCTAAACACCTCTCCATACTTTGAACATTCTGAGTACAGCATGTCATTACAGCTAGTGGGAGTATGCTATTAGTGACTAATAGCTGACACAGCAATATTCTGGCCATATGAAACCATCAAGTTATATGAATAAGCTGAAAACACTTCATTAGGAAACAGCTGGGTTTTTGTTGTTGTTTTCACATGAGGCAGCACTTCCATTTCTGCAAAAGGATAATAAAAATTTGTTCAAGTCACTAGTTTTAATGGACAAAACTTGCTAGCTATATTCATGTGGGTCCTGCTGTGTCATTTGCTGAAAGGATGCCACTAAGTGCTTCCTGAATATAGATCACTCTTTACTTGGGGAGACGTTCACTCCATCACAGAAAGATAATGATGATCATAAAATCAAAATCTGTTTCCCTTTAGTACCATAAGAAGTGAACAAAATACACTGAGTCCTCATAAACATTTTTTTAAAAATCAGGGGTGAGGCAAGACTACGTGTCTAAAACTGCTCCTACAGACTATGCTTCAGAATGAAAATCTGTAATATTTCCAATTATTAATAAAACGGAAATAGCAGAAAGTCCCAAGTGTCAGCAATTTTCTCTCAATAAGCAGTAATATATTAGCTCTATACACAATTATTATGAAAGCATTATTTAATCAGGAAATGGAAGATTCATTTATTACCTAATCTTTTCCAAAATAAAATTAATGCAGAGACAGAGCCATAATATCTACGAAATAGGTATTCTAGGACCAATAGTACTGGGTACATTCACACGCTTTGCTGTTTCTTCCTTGCCTGAGATCTCCCTTGGCTAGTTCTCTGCTCTTCAACAGTCCTCACTAGAACCTTCACCAAATGGCAGGTAACCCAAGGAAAATGAAACCCAGCTATGTCAACTTTGCTACTAGTTTCTCACAAAGCGTTAGCAAAAAAAGAAACGGTGAAACCACTATATTAGTGAAAATGAAATCTGGAGGCAATATTGATTTTTACTGACTGCAATCTCTTTTTGTTTGTTTGTTTGCTTGTTTTCCCTTCCATACTAGGGAGATTAATGTACAGTATCAGACTGGTATTAAATCCTAGCTCTTTTGCTCACTAACCAGGATGTAAGCTCTCCCAGCCATAGTTTACTCATCTATTAAATGGGTTTGCAATAGTTATCATACTGGATGTGTTTATGAAATGGCATCACATATGCAGTGCAACCTGCACGGGGCCAGACATGGAGCGTGCACTCAATAAAAACAGCAATTACTGTTGACTGAGTAAACAAGCTCAAACACCTTCACAAACAAGTATATGCATAGCCACACGACAAAAGGAAAAAAGGAAGTGAACTGGGGAGATTTCCTGGAAAATTACAGAGTAAATAAATCAGGTTGGGATTATGATCCAACCCAGGATGGTCCCTCACACTGGGAGAGAAGCTTTAGCAAGTGTGAGAGAGCAAAATCAAACTGACTCCCTCCACCTTGGCCTCTGTTATAACCTCAAAACTGTCACAGCTTTTCTGATACTCAGGTGTCTAATCTGAAAATGAAAGTAACAGCAATTTACCTAAATAATAATGTATCATCTTTTTCTGACTAATCAAAGTGTGCCATTTATTCCTGCCCACTTACAGGGCTCAGAATGGTAATTTTATTATTTCAGGTTATTACAAATTTATACTGTTATACCTTTCCTTCACGATCTTCTGATGGTCATAAAGGAGATTAACCCCCCGTGTGGAGCAAGAGGGAGTTGAATAATCTGCCTGTTAGTGGCAAAACTGAGACTAGAACTTAGATTTTCTGATTCTCCCAGTTCAGTACTTTCTCTCATATATCATATGATATGATATGATATGATATGATATGATAAGATATATAATTCATGATCAGAAATTCAGCCGTCAGTTTCAATATATTTCCAGTGGAAAAATAAGTCATCTCATGACTTATTAAGGATAAAAGTTACCATATATAATACACATTCTCCATACATATGTATGCATATTTACATCATACAATGACTATGTTGTTGTTGTTATTTGCCGTCGAGTTGCCCCTGACTCATAGCGACCCCTCCTTGGGTTTCCGAGGCAGTATCACTATGGAAGTAGGACTGCCCAACCTTCCTTCCGAGGAGTGGCTGGTGGGTTTGAACCGCCAGCCTTCTGGTTAGCAGTCAAGTGCCTTAGCCACTATGCTACCAGAGCTCCCCTGTTGAGTACCTACTATATGTTATTTTTATGAAGTACACAAAAGAAATGCATGACATAGTCCCTTCCTTGAAGAATGCATATAGTTGAGGAATAAGCCTAGCCCACATAAAACACACTGTATATGTAAGACAGTACGACGTGTGTTCTACAGACTCCATGCAAATAGACTCCGTGCCCAGTTTTCCTCCTGCACAATGACCTGTTGGAGAGAGCTCTGAGGTTCCTTTTAGCCCTAATATTCAAGGAGCCTTCTCTAATTCAGAAAAGGGGGAAACGTGGAAAGCTAAGAAGTCAGAGGTGTCTATAGTGGAGGCAAGACTCAAACAAAACCCAGGAATGGTTTCAATCCATGAAGAAAAAAATTATATTTTGGGGTAAGAAACAAGACCAGGCACAGCACTGATTTTAGACACATACAAGCTCAGTAGACTGACAATAAGCAGTTCATTCTCCAAATCACTTTGTTTCCAAACACCCCTTCCCACGCTCACCCATCCCCACCCAGTCTCTGCTTAAAGGCACAAAAAAGTCCCAAACAGGGCTGGCACAGAGCATTGCACTAACTCTGCTTTAAAACACAGCTAACATAAGCTTAAAAATATTCCCCAAATCTCTTCCCTCCCTATCCTCCCCATGACCCACCCTGCTCCACCCCTCCCACTGCCAAACGTACACACATACATACACCACCTTGTTCTGTACCCCTGAACAATAGCAGTCATTTGAGCTGTTCCTGTCCATTTGGGAAATAACATGAATAACATGGAAGAGAGTAATAATGAAATTTAAGTGACTACAATTTCAACCAAAAACCTTAGTTATTTTGATAATCGAAAACTTTGTTAAAATGTTGGTTTATTAAACTAGCTTCTAGAGAACTGGTCTTTCACTCTATGTTTCAAAGATATATCTGCAGCTTACCCAAATCCACTTAAATACAAAACATATTTAATAACATGTCACAAACTTTATCATACTGGTAAACAAAATTTGAGAGCCTAGCGTATATGCTAGATATATATTATGCCTTAATATGGAATAGAAGTAGTGCTATTGTAAAGCTCTAAAAATGAATTAGGCGTGTGTAAATTAATGTGTTTTATATCACAATTTTAAGATTAAAAAGGCAGATACAGTTTTTAATTGAGGTAGTACCACAAAGAAGTCTACAATTCCACTTTTTTCCCATAATCTTGACAGTCATACTAAAGAAAATAAGGGTTTTTAGTAAGAAGAGTAAGTTACTGTTTAAATAAAACCTAATTTGTTTCTGTTTAGCAGTAGAAAAAGAATGTCTTTGATCTCTGTTGCACTAGTCCTACCACAAAGGCGACTAAGGGGTGAGACAAATTATTAGGGAGGTCACCTGTGGCCCAAATGACCAAAACTGATGTTGGCTCCCTTCTTTGGGACTCCACACCCCTCTACTCTCACCAACACTCCCTCTGACATTGGCTCTGAATGGTGTAGAAATACAATGAGAGTCTTTGCAGGTTAATTCTAGATTTGGGACTCTGTACTACACACCTAATATCTAAACTCTCAGCCATTGTTACCCAGTCAATGTACAGCATTCCAGTGGTTTAAAATGCACAATATGACCATGGTTCTTTTTAGAACATGATCTTATTACCCTGACTGAGGGGGACTTCTGGTTGCCCTTCCTCTTCCCAGGAACTGAACTTGGCTTGGCCATAGGAAATAAAGCCAAGGTCTTGTGTGATGGAAATGGCCTGCCTGGACATGTTGAGGCTGATTCTCTCTTTTAGAGCTTCCTGAGTACATCTGGCATTGTGTGACTACACTTCACCTTTTGAATCATGATCAATCAAGACTGTTGAAATGAAGATATTGAGTGAGGGAAGTGGAATGAAATTACCTGAGGAGCCAGGAGGTGTGAGTTTGTCTTGCCTTGGTCAGTAGGTATTATATAACATGGGCCAGTCACAAAGCTAATAGTAACCTCTGTTTTCTCACCAAAAAAGATGAGTTCTAAACTATCAACTCCCCAGAATAATATGGGTATTGTGTAGTGAATTACCTGGTATGGCTTTTCTAGCCATAAGTCTTTGTAAACTCCATGGTGGAATTTGCCATGAGCAACTGAGGAGCTCCTGATTGTTAAAATTATCCACCTGGGGTATTTCTGTTACGAGCAACACAAAGCAATGTTCCAGGAAGTTTGCTCTTTCTCAGGTGTTTAGAATTCTGATGTTATGATTTGTTAGTTATGTCTCTGATTGCTGGCTGAGAAAGACGTGCTACTGAGAGAAATGTGCTCCTGAGAGACTCGCACTGCTGAGAGAGACACCAAAAGACACGCATTGCTGAGAGAGAGACACGCACTGCTGGGAGAGAGACTGAGAGGCAGCAGGCTGAGAGAGACTGAACTTGAATTGTAGGCTGGTGCTTCCCTAATAAACCCCTCAATCTGTGAGTTCTGTGTGACCACTACAGTGGATTATCGAACCCAGCAGAGAAGTGGTGGGTGCTGCAGGAGGAACAGTTGGTGTCAGGGTTGATGAAAGGGCTGGAGGGAGGCAGCATGTCTGGCCTCACAGGAATAGGCCTTGGGCTACTGATGGTGATTCTGTCTTTCTTCTGGGGGGTTAGGGGAGGTCAGAAGATGTGGCCTCACTGCCTCTTTGGCAATGGGGAAGACCAGGGTTCATGAGAAAAGAAAACAGCACCAAGGAGCCTAGGAGATGGGAAGGTCAGTTGGTAAGACAAGCAAGTCTGCTGAGCATGTCACCCACAACAGAGAAGTAGTAGGATCATTCTGCTCAAGAGGAGTAAGGGTAGTGGGACAACAATGTGCAAAGTGACTTGTTCTTTAATGACCTACATGCAGAAGGAATTTGACTAATCTTCTAGGATGCATATCACTGTCACATGGGAAACTGGGTCCCCCCCCCCCCAGTAAGCCTGATGCAATAAGTCAGAGATGGAAGTTTCAGCATAGGTACTTTGTAAAGGCTTTCTAAAGGACTAGCATGTGCTCATCATACATGCAGTATTGAATCTGATCCCTTATATCAATACATTAGAAATGTAAAATCTTTGACTCACTTCAGGGAAGCTACTCTGTCCTATAGGGTCATTATGAGTTGCAACTGACTTGACAGCAATGAGTTTTGAGGATCCTATGGCCATAACTAGATATACAGACTATTTTTGTATAAAGATGTTCATAGCACCCACACCTGTGGCTTCCAGCCAAACAAAAGACAGGCATATGAGGTAAACATTTATACTAGGTAGATATACTCCTTGGAGAGAACAATCATGGGAGAATAGAAGGGCTGTGTATGCACAGAGACATAGCTCAGGGGGCAGGAGTGCATGGAGGGAAGGACACAGGGAAGAGGGAACAATAGGAAGGAAGTGGAAGGGGAGATGTTGCATCATGGTAAATTGTAGTCAATGCCATGAAACAAAGTGTATGTGAACTGATGTATAGAAAGTGAATTTGCTCTGTAAACTTTCACCCAAATCACAATTAAAAAATAAAATAAAATAAAAATTATTTTATTTTTATA
>NW_006921589.1:38069763-38070351 GCF_000298275.1 Orycteropus afer afer | reverse complement strand
CTATGAGTCGGATCCATTGAGGTTGGTTGAAGGTGGTTAGAATACAGACACCCAAAGATACACAAAAAGCCAATAAGCACATGAAAAAATGTTCTGAGTCATTAGTCATTACACACACACACATGCATACCCACTGCTATTGAGTCAGTTCTGACTCACAGAGACCCTCTAGGACAAAGTAGAACTGCCCCACTAGAGTTTTCAAGCCCATAAATCTTTACAGAAGCAAACTGCCTCATCTTTCTCCTGCAGAATGGCTAGTGGAGTCAAACCACCACCATTTTGGTTAGCAGCCAAAAGCCTTAACCACTGTGCCACCAGATACAAATCAATACCACTTCACACCCATTGTTGATGTTGTTAGTTGCCATTGAGTCGGCTCTGACTCATAGTGACCCTACGTACGACAGAATGAAACACTGCCTGGTCCTACACCAGCCTCACGATCCTTGCTATATCTAAGCCCATTGTTGCAGCCACTGTGTCAATCCATCTGCAAAAACAGCAAGGAGGCCACATGTTCTGACCTCCTCTAACCCTACAAGAGGAAGACAGGATTACCAGCAGTAACCCAAGGCCTATTCCTGC
>NW_006921589.1:38063171-38065138 GCF_000298275.1 Orycteropus afer afer | reverse complement strand
AGTTTGTGAAAATTGTCATGAAAAGTTAGAAAAAGGTTAAGTGCTAAAATCCATTGATTTCTGTAAAGTGGACAGATAAGCACATAGCCTCACACAAGCACAAAGTTGCATAATGCATCTGGAGAACAGAATTAGGGCAAGAGTTAGTTTAAGATGGAATAAAAAAGACTGCAGCTAGAAATTGAGGGTTGCCAGGGGAAAGGGCATCTGGGGGCTTCATTTGGGGGAACATGGGCAAAGCAAGAAACTGCTCAAGACAGGGAATCTACTTCTACTACCTAAATGGCTTCTCTGAGGAATTCTTTTGGCATAAAAAAAAAAAAAAGAAAAGAAAAAGAAAAAGTCACTGCTGTCGAGTCGGATCACACTCATAGCATCCCCTCCTTGGGTTTCCAAGGCAGTATCTCTATGGAAGTAGATTGGCCAGTCTTCCTTCTGAGGAGTGGCTGGTAGGTTTGAACTGCCAGCCTTCTGGTTAGCAGTCAAGCGTTTTAGGCACTATGCCACCAGGGCTCCCAAACAGCTCCTGTTGGGAATTCCTTTGGCTTAAGATCTCCCCTTTAGGTTGAAAACACTTTTGAGAAAATTAGGAGATATACAAGGAAATAGATTATTTAGGTTGCTTTTTACTTGAATCTTGAAACAGATGAGCAGCAAGGGGATGATGAGTGTTTTCAACAGGGATAAAAAAAAGTTTAAAATGTGATTCAGCCTTCTGAGAAAGGCTACCCTGAATCCAATAGTGAGCTTGGGGATTTAGAGCAGCTGTGAGGTGTACTTACTGAGTACCTACTGCATGCCAGACACTTTTCTTACATTATCTTGCTTTCTCCTCCACACTGACCCTGGGTTATTGTTAATGTTGTCCTTTTACAAATGAGGAAACTGAGGCTCAGTCATGTAAGTGACCTAACTTCCTTCATTAGGAAGGAAGCAAATCCTCCTCTTAGAAAACAGGCTTTAAGAGAGAAAAGGATGCCTCACCCGTTGGAACATCTTGCCTTGGAGTGATCAGTGAGCCAGGGATTATGGACTGGAACAGCATAGGTCAGCCTCCTTAGGCTCAAATGTCACTTCTCCCTTAAGGAGAGATGCAGCTTCACAGGTCAGAAACAGAAGCTGAGTACTGCACACAGCAGAGAGTGTCAGGCTAGAGGAGTCACTGTCCTCCTGCAACCTGTGATGGAGCAGAAAGCATTCATGCCAGAATCTGCTCTAGCCAGTGTCGTAGGGGAGGACAGACCAGTTATCTAGTCCTGCTCCTGCTCCATCAGTGGTGCTTACCTAGAGATTACAGACACTCTCTCACATAGTGTAGACTCCATTGTGCGTCTGTGTGCCAAGAACGGGTAGGACCTGGTGAACCCTGAACCCCTCCTCTGAGCACATGCCTCCCACTCTGAGGCCATGAAGCAGCTACAACTGCTTTTCCAAACACTCCTGGGTTCTCTACCACTCACCCTCAATATCCTGGCATTGAGTCCAACATGATCCAGTTGCCCAGACCTTGGTAAGGCCATGCCTTCCTAACCCAGAGGGCCCTTAGGGTCTGCTCTTTTTTTGTGTGGGGTGAGGGGGTCCAAGGGACCCTGGGACAATGTCAGCAACACTTGTGCAATGACCAGGCACAGCACCAGCATAAGTGGTGATGTGGCGTCGAGTATCACCAGCGTGAGCAATGGCATGACCTGGGGGGGTGAGGAGGGTGACACAGGGAGGGATGGGAACCAACATGCATTGAGCAATTCTACATCTCTCAGTTGATCCTCACTTTACAGAATATTGAGGCACAGAGCATTTAAATGACTTAAGCAAGGAACTAGGATTCATTCAGACCTGTTTAAACTCTTCTACTAAAATACCTGCAACAGAAGACATGTGAATGTATTCCCAAGTGTCTACTCCAAAAACAGGGAGCTCTGGTAGCATAGTGCCTAAGGCACTTGACTGCTAACCAGAAGGCTGGC
>NW_006921589.1:38059467-38063071 GCF_000298275.1 Orycteropus afer afer | reverse complement strand
GCGTGTCTCTTTCGGCAGCACATCTTCCTCAACCAGCAGTCAGAGAGAGTAGTTCTGCCTCTAGGCCTCCTTTTGAGCCCGGCAGGGTGGTCAAATTAGCCAATCATAGCATCAGAACTCTAAGCACGTGAGAGAGAGTGGGAACCTCCCAGAACATTGTTTTGTGCCATGCCCAACAGAAATAACCCAGGTGGACACCTTCAGCAATCAGGAGCTCCTCAGTTGCTCATAGAAAATCTCACATTGGAGTTTACAAAGACTTATGGGTAGAAAAGCCACACTAAGTAATTTGCTACACCACACCATCCTATTGAGGGCCTTCCCCTTTTTCACTCACCCAAAAGAATTGAAAACAGGTGCTCAAACAAAATTCATAGACAACTGATCATTGCAGCAGTATTTACAATAGTCAAATGTCCATCAACAGATAAATGGATGAACAAATTGTGATGTATGGAATATACAATGAAATATTATTCAGTTATAAAAAAGAATGGAGTACCAATACATGCTACAACATAGGTGAATCTTGAAAAAAAGATGCTGAGTGAAAGAAGCCAGACACAAGAGGTCATATAGTGCATGATTCCATTAATATGAAATATCCAGACTAGTAGCTTTATAAACACAGAAAGCAGATTAGTGGTTGCCCAAGGCTGGGAAGAATGAGGATTGACTGTTTAATGAACATGAGGTTTCCCTTTTGGGATGATAAAAATATTCTAGAACTAGATAGTGGTGATGGTTGCACAACATTATGACTACACTAAATGCCACTGAATTGTACATTTTAAAGTGGCTAAAATGGTAAACTTGATGTTATATGTATGTTACCACAATAAAAAAAAATTAGAATATAAAAAATAGAACAGTTTAGTTCTTCAAAGTGATCTTTTTGAAAGAGTTTAATGACATGGAGAAAATGTGGAAAAACAACCTATGAAGCCATTTGCAGTGTAACCCTAGCTTTGTAATATATAAACACATAGAAAAACAAGGACTAGAAGGAAATTCATAAAAATATTAGACAGGGTTAATGGAGGATATATTTCATTTTTTACATTTGTCTGTAATATTCAAATTTTTCTATAATGAACTAGTGCTGTTCATATAATGCTAAAAATAAATAACTTTTAAAAAAAGAGAGATGGGACCACTTGAGACTTTGGAGCACAGCTAGGAAAAGGTAAGAAGGAAAACAAAGAGTCTGAAAAACATGTAACAGAGTGATGTAAGTGGCAGGGCAAGACAATATTATGGAGTGGTTGGGACTGCAACCATCTGGAGAATTTATGTCCTGTCCAAAGCTGGAATGATGACTGCCAGATCCTTTGAGTTTCCAAAAGATGCCAGAACTTCAGACTTGTCAGTGAAATGTTCTGATTTTTAAATGTTGGCAATTTCTTCAGTATTTTTCAAACACTACAGGCCAAACAAAACAAATCCATGGACTGGACACAGCCCACAGGCACCAATTTGCAGACTCTAATTTATAGGAAGGAGTCCTGGTGACACAACAGTTAAGCGCATTGCTACTAGCTGAAAGGCTGATGGCCTGAACACACCTATCAGTTCCACAGGAAGAAAACCTGGTGGTCTGTTCTCATAGAGATTACAGCTTAGAAAACCCTTTGGGATAGTTCTACTGTTGTCACATGGGGTCACTATGAGTCAAAATCGAGTTGGCAAAACCTACTAACAAGAAGTGTATAGGAACAGAAATGTTTAGCCTGGGAAAGAAAAACTTTGAAGGGACATAGGAGTAACTTCGAATATGTGGAAGATGATGTTCACTTAATCCATTTGTCTCTGGAAGGCAGGACCCACTCTAAAGGCTGGGCATTATCAGGGAAGCAGAATTGAGCAAAGTATAAAAAGGAACTGTAATTATTAGAGCAGATGTCCAACAACACACACACACACCAATTGCCACTGAGTAGATTCTGACCACCCATGTGGGTCAGAGTAGAAACTGTGCTCCATAGAGTCTTCAATGGCTGACCTTTCTAAAGTAGGATCACCAGGCTTTGTTCCAAGGTGCCCCTGGGTGGACTCAAACCACGAACATTTCTGTTAGTAGCCAAGCATGTTAACTGTTTGCACCATCCAGAGACTCTCAGCAATAAACAGGGAACTTCAACACATAGTGAGCTCAAGTGTTTCAGCAATGGCTAGATAACTGGGACTCCTGCTTTGGGTCAGAAATTGGACCAGGTCAAAGGCTCTCAATCCTGGCTATGCATCAGAAACTTGGGGGGAGAAAAATACAGATTCCTGAGCTCTGGTGGCGTAATGCCTAAGGCATTTGACAGCTAACCAGACGGCTGGCGATTCAAACCCACCAGCCACTCCTCAGAAGGAAGATGGGGCAATCTACTTCCATATAGATCCTGCCTTGGAAACCCAAAGAAGGGTGGCCATGAGTTGGATTTGACTCGACAGCAGTGAGTTTGGTTTTTCGGTTTGGGTTTCATCCCAGAACCACTGGGTGAAGCCCAAGAATGTGATTTTTTTATTTTTGTTAAATGTCTCAGCTGGCCTGATAGGCAATTATGAACACTGCACTTAATCTTTGCCTTGGATGCTGGGATTCTATTGTTCTAATCCAGGGATTTACTGATTTGGCAGATAAGGAGAGATCAAGGAAAGAACAACACAGCTCAGTATGGAATAGGCCCTGTGCTAAATGCTCCCCTCATGTCATCTCAATGGATTTTCACAACAACTGCATGAGGGAAGAAGTCATGACTCATCCCAGAAACTAAGGCTGGGGAGTTTCAATATTGTCGAAGGTCATCCTGCCAGTCACTGAGGGACTTGAGACTCGAATCTAGATCTTTCTGGCTCCAAATCCCATGCTAGTTCAACTACACCCCATTGTTCTCTTCTTACCCATTCAACAAACATTTCTCAAGTATCCTTATGAGCCAGACAATGTACAAGGTGGAGAGGATTCAGCAGTGATAAAGACAGAGACTCTGGGATCTAGTGTGGAAGGCAAAAAAGTAAACAATTGCATCACAGTGGGCACACTCCACCCAGCCTTCTTCTTCAGGGAAGGCTTTGGGAAAAAGAATGACACCTAAGCAGGGGCCCTAAGGTGACACTGGAAATGAGGACTGCAGACTGAAGGTGGAATATTGACAAGAGGCCCAGAGGCCAGTGGGCACCTAGCATGTGAGGGGACACAGAAGTAATGCGGTGGCTGGCTCATGGGATACAAGGACAGAGGTGGCAAGAAAAGGGCCTGGCACAGTAGGCAGGGACGGAGCCCTGAGTACCTCCTGGGCTACCCTGATTCGTCATTTATCCTTGGAGAAATGGGAAGCAATCAAAGCTAAACACTAGGGAATGATGTGATCAGATTCACATTTTGGGCAGATAACACCGCTAAGGTGTAAAGAATGGATAGTCAGGGTGGAATCAGACTGGAGACAGAGACCATGAGGGACACTGAGGCAGTAATTCAGCTGAGAAGTGATGACAGCTCAAATAAAAGGGGTAGCAGGGAGTTCCGGCAAGATGGCGGGCTAGGCAGAAGGACTGCACAGACCCTCTTCAACAAAGAAAAGGGAAACCAATTAACACAGACACAGAAGATAAT
>NW_006921589.1:38037003-38058392 GCF_000298275.1 Orycteropus afer afer | reverse complement strand
CGTAGTGATACTGCCTTGGAAACCCAAGGAGGGGTCGCTATGAGTCAGGGCTGACTCGACGGCACATAACAACAACAACAACAACATGATGGTAATGAGTCAGGATTAGTGGCAGTGTTGTTAACACAGCAGGATATAATTTACAGGATTAAATTGTATCCTGAGTCAATCTCTTTTTCGATATAAAAGAGACTCAACTCAACAAAAGAGCAGATAGAGGGATCTGACCACCACCAAGAAAGAAGAGCTAGGAGTGGAGCACGTCTTTGTACCTGGGGTCCCTGAGCTGAAAGTTCCTAGACCGAGGGGAAGGTTGATGCCAAGACTTCTGGAGATCTCCAAGGAACGGCAGGCCCATATATACTGAAAGCAGACAAGGACTTTCCCCAGAACCAAAAGAAAGAAAAAGCCTCCCCTAGAGCTAGTGCACTGAATTTGGACTTCTAGCCTCCTACACTGTGAGAGAATCAATTTCTGTTTGTTAAAGGCATCCACTTGTGGTATTTCTGTCACAGCAGCACTAGAAACTATCACACCGGTCTGATACAGAAAAGAACCAAAAATCAAACTCATTGCTGTCACGATACAGAAGTTGTTATTAAAGGAAGTTCTCCTGACCCCAATACTTTGACTCTTCCCTTTTGTTGGCACCCAAGACATTTTATACTTTGGGGATAACTCCCTCCGTCAGAATGAGAATGGGTAAAAGTTTAGTCTTCCTTGTGTCCAGTGGCAGAAGGAAGATGATGAAAGGAGAAGTGTGGAAAAAGCAGCACTCAGTAAACTGCAACCCCTTTAACACAGTTTGGGGTATCACCCAAAACAAACTTAGGCTGAAGACTTTCCAAAGGAGACTGATCATACATCTGGTTACAAAGTGGTCTATGAAAAAGAAATCTCTATAACATAGACTTCATTCTTTTGGCATAGATCAGGTTTCAATGTGTCTTCCAATAAGTTTTCTGGTTTGCCTAAAATGAACCAAAATAGTCTCTGTGAGGTGATTAATCTATAGAAAATCTCCTTGGAATTTTTCTGCATTTCTTCTAATTGATTACATGTTACTTCAAGACCCCTGTTAAATATATTAAACACATTTAACCTTAGCTAAAATAAATCCAGCTAATTAGATGACATGAAGAACAGCTCATTAGCAGAGCACTGGTAAATATTTTCTTTATGCAAGCTAAGAATTGCTTATTATACACTTGAGCACCATGCAGTCTTATGCCAGTTACCAGCCACACACACTAAGCCTAAGCATTAAACTGTTACAGAGCAAATAATAAAATTGGACCTATACAATGCTAATCTCTTGGCAATGAGTTTATACAATCTTTAAATAGCCAATTTAAACCAACTGCAAGTTTTCATAAACCAAGCAATTCCAATATTTTAATGATCTGGTTTATTAGACTTTTTGAGTAAATAAGCTTAGAACTCTTTCTCTTTTTAGAAAGGTACATATTTCAAGTAGGCTCAGTTCCAGACCACCACAATAAAACGAATGTCGCAATAAAATAAGTCACACAAATTTTTTGGTTTCCCAGTGCATTTAAAAGTTATGCTTACACTATACTGTAGTCCACTAAGTGTGCAATAGCATTATGAAAAAGTTTGAAATATTGTAATTACCAAAATTTGACACAGAGACATGGAGTGAGCACATGCTGTTGGAAAAATGGTATTCATAGATTGCCACAAACCTTTAATCTGTAAAAGACTGCAAATCTGCAAAGCACAATAAACCAAAGCCCAATGCAATGAGGTATGGCTGTACATGTATTTGTTTCTTTGGAAGAATAAATTTTTTCCTAAAATATACAGCATGTTTCCCCAGTACGATGTGAATTGTACAATCACGTTAAGGCTACCAAGTCATTTAGGGGAACAAAGAATCAGTACAAAGAAGGTAGCAGCTGAAGGGTACCCTGATATGAGCTGTAACCATCTTCAAATTCTTTGTTGTTGTTGTTGTTGTTATGTGCCTTCGAGTCAAACCCGACTCATAGCGACCCCTCCTTGGGTTTCCGAGGCAGTATCACTACGGAAGTAGGATTGCCCAACCTTCCTTCCGAGGAGTGGCTGGTGGGTTTGAACCGCCAGCCGTCTGGTTAGCAGGCAAGTGTCTTAGCCACTATGCTACCAGAGCTCCTTCAAATTCTTTATCAAATTCAAATTCTTCTGGAAAATTACCCTAAGGGAATGATCAGAAATGAACACAAAGACTTACGTTCAAGAATATTTATTTGGGTATTGTTTATTAAGGAAAAAAATTCAGAAGCTACTTAATGGTCCTAACATGGGGATATAATGGAATACTAAAATTGTTTCAAATTCCAAAAATTTTTAAAGACTTGGAGAAAATTCTGTTGTATAATATTAAGCACAAAAAACAGTAAAGAAAGCCATATCCAAGGCCTAGTGTACGTAGTGTCTTGGCACGCAGCTGACATGCAAAAATATTTTTGTTGAGTTAAATAATATATACAATGAGATAGCAAGTCTATAGTTTAAGTACACACACATACATACAAACAAGTAAGCATAAATAGAAGAGCAAGAGGAAAAATACCAAGTCAATAGTAGTTATCTCTTAGTGATTAGATTACAGATGAGTTTTCAGGTTCCTCATTTTCTTTCTCTTATCTGTATATTCCAAATTTACAGTTAATATCCATCAGTGATATACTTGGGAAAGAAAAGAAACATTATAAAAATTAAAGGCGAAAACAAAAACATCTAAATGCAATTGGATTCTACATGGGTTTTTTAAAGAGTAAATGGAACACAGAATCCTGATAATATTGATAGCCTCAAACCAGAAGGTCATGGCTGCCTCTCCCTGGAGGGATGGTCAAAGGCCAAAGCAGATTTGGTGACTAGAAGAACCAATAGCTGTATTTAGAAGCAAGGTTATCTTTGGCTTTACATCAGAATGTTCTCTGTTGGTAGGATGTATTCAATCTAAGCAAAAATGTACTATTTTATTTCACTCTGTTTACTGAAAAACATTAACAAGTAAATAACCAGGCCCGAGTTTTCAACTGAAGCATGTTCTTGGTTTTGGTAGAGACAGAGCTGTTTTTTGTGGCATTGGCTGGGGTTCAGAAACCAAAGGCCTTGGCAGCACAAGGTATCTCACAGTGCAGCAGGTTACACAGGACCAATGTTGTTGTTGTTAGGTGCCGTTGAGTCAATTTCAACTCACAGTGACACCTCGTGACAGAGAGAACAACCTCATAGGCTTTTTCTTGGCTGTAATCTTTACAGGACTGGATCACCAGGTCTTTCTCTCACAGAGCCACTGAGGAGGTTTGAACCACCAACCTTTTGATTAGCAGCCAAGTGCTTACCCATCTGTACTACCAGGGCTTCCTTATGGGACCAATATCTCACTTTAAGATCAGACATGGAACAATGTTAGGCAGTGAAACCATACATTCCCTGATAAACCTACCCCTCAAACGGAACAATCCCCCCAAACAATTTTTGATGGCCTCAAGTAGCTTCAATTAACTGAAATAAATATTTCTAAAGTTGAATGCTATGTATTGCTAATGAGGAAGAAATGCATTGTTGGTTAACAATATATGGAGAAAAAGAAAACAAACTGGTACTTTAAAAGATATATATTAAGCTCTGTCACTTAGTAGCATTTAATTAAAGTCAATGTCTTAGCATAAATCTTGCTGACACAGGATCAAGCCGTTTTAGAAATGAACATGCAATTAAGACTTTGGGCCTAATTGTGTGGCAACAAACTGAGAGATCTTAAGAGCTGAAACATACTGAAGGTCTTAAAAACCTTAAACTTTAGTGTTAGGATTTATGATAATGTTTCCTGGTCATTTCCTTCTCAATTTGTGTGCAAATTCACAACCTTGATAACAGCAGCATCTGCCATTTCTCATCCAAACAGCTGTGGTACAGGGAAACAATACAAAATGTAAAGTCAAACAGGCCTGGGTTCAAGGATTTGCTCTGCCCCTTGCAAGCTCTGAAACTTAGTTTCAGTGCCTGTGTCCCTAACTGTAAAATGAGGAGGAAATCAGCTACCTCTCTAGCCACTGTGAAGCTTAAGGACTCAACTCACAGGAAGGCAAAAGACCAGTTGCCATCCAGTTGACTCCAACTCATGGTGACTCCGTGAGTGTCATAGGGTTGTCAGTGGCTGAGTTTTCAGAAGTAGATTGCCAGGCCTTTCTTCAGAGGCATCTCTGGGTGGACACAAACCTCTAACTTCAATTAGCAACCAAGCACATTACCCATTTGCATCACTCACGTGAAGGCTGTTGTTGCTGTTGTTAGGTGCCATCAAGTTGATTTTCAACTCATAGTGACACCATGTGTCAGCGTGGAACTGCCCTATAGCATTTCCTAGGCTCTAACTGTTACAGAAGCTGATCATCAGGTTGTTCTCCCATAGAGCCACTTAAAAAAAAAAAAACTCACTGCCATCATGTCGATTCTGACTCATAGCTAGCCCCACTGGGTTTCTGCCAAAGGGGCAAGGAGGCCGCATCTTCCGACCCCCTCTAACCCCACAAGAGGAAGACAGAATCACCATCAGTAGCCCAAGGCCTATCCTTGTGAGGCCAGACACGCTGCCTCCCTCCAGCCCTTTCACCAACCATGACACCTACCATTCATCCTGCAGCACTCACCACCTTTCTGCTGGGTTCGATAATTCACTGCAGTGGCCACACAGAACTCACAAATTATGGGGTTTATTAGGGAAGCACTGGGCTACAATTCAAGTTCAGGAAAAGAATTCAGTCTCTCTCAGCTTGCCATCTCTCAGCCAACAGTCTCTCTCAGCCACTTTCCCAGCAATGCGTGTCTCTCTCAGCAAAGCATGCTTCTCGGTGTCTCTTTCTCAGCAGTGTGTGTCTCTCAGTATCTCTTTTACAGCAGCACGTATCTCTCAGTGTCTCTTTCTCAGCAGCTCATGTTTCTCAGGAGGGTGTTTCTCTCAGCAGCACGGCTTTCTCAGCCAGCAGTCAGAAAGACTTCTTCTGCCTCTAGGAGGCCTCCTTTTGAGCCTGGCAGAGTGGCCAAACTAACCAATCATAACATCAGAATTCTAAGCACCTGAGACAAAAAGAACTTCCCAGAACATTGCTTTGTGCCACTGACTCAACAGAAATACCCCAGGTAGATAACTTTAGCAATCAGGAACTCCTCAGTTTCTCATGGGAAATTCCACCATGGAGTTTACAAAGACTTATGGGTAGAAAAGTCACACTAAGTAATTTACTACATCGCAGTTTCCAAGGCTATAAATCTTTACAGCACTAGATCACCACAAATTGCCAACCTTTCAGTTCATAGCCAAGCACTTAACCATTGCATCACCAGAGCTCCTTCATATGAAGGCACTGGGAGCAAAATACTCATTCAAAATATGGTGTGTTAACTTGTGCTAATCTGGAAGTAATATAATAAGATAGTACTTTCTTTCAACAGAGGAAATGAGTCAGTATTTTACCCTAAGTCTTTCACTTAGGGAGAGCAGCAGTATTTGCCCAATGGTTCATTCTATCAATAATCTAACAAATTTCTTTGTTATGCTTACTGTGAACTAATTAACACACATCAAAGGATCAATATCATTGCACAGAAAATCGGTGACTTTTTATTCTGCCCTATCTCCTTCCTTTTTAGAAAATGTCCCTCCCAAACCCCTTTGATTCAGATGAAACTGTTGATTGAGACTCTTCCACCACAATGGTGGGCACGTGACCCAGGCTGGCCAATCAGTGTTACTTTTTAGAGATTGATCTGCATCTTGGAACAACAACAAAAAAAAAAACCCACTGTCATCAAGTCAATTCTGCTTCATAGTGACCCTTTAGGGCAGAGTAAAATTGCTCCACAGGGTTTCTAAGTCTGTAAATATTCCCACAGAGAGGCTGGTGGGTTCAACCACCAACCTTTAGGTTAGGTGTCAAATGCTTTAACCACCACACCACCGGAGATGCTTTGTACCCTGGAAGGAGAGCAACGGTGACCTCTCTAGTCCAAGATCCTGAGTAAAGGCATCACTCCTCCATCTTACTCTTCTTCTATAACTGGAAGACAGTAGACTTTCTACCATGCACTAACATCATCCCATTTATAACTACCCTATCTTGCCTTTTTCCAGGAAAGAAAACATCACTCCCGTAAGTGTCAACTTCTAGGACACATTAACTCACTGCCCTGAATGACATGAAGCTGAAGGAAGTAAATGGTTGGCTTTGGAAGCAAGTACACTGATGGAAAATAACAGAGCTAAAATCACTCCTTTGGTCAAAAAAAAAAAAAAAGGACTCAGTCATCATCAGAAATAAAATAACAGAGCTGGCTGATAAGAAAAAGCTCCTAAACAAAATTCAAAACTGCTGGCACTGGTAAGAGGAACATGAAGATGGAGACGAACACTTTGCCAAGTATCAGACTTTCAAGGGATCACTGTCTCATCAATGTTTGCCAAGTGATCTTGGTTTTCCTGATAAATAGAGATCATTTCATTTAGAGTCCACTCTTAGTGGTTCAATGATCTTCCCCATGACTAGATCATCTACATAATCACAAAAACCCCCGCTTCCTGATTCATGTGTTTTTCTGCTGTCTAAATCCATAAGGAGCAAAGAAGACAAGGGTCAGATATGAAGAAAACACCACCAGGGTTTGATTTGAAATGGAGCCACCTGAAGCTCTAGACCCATCCAGCAATTCAGATTTTCACTAAGGTTGAAGAGCTCTTGATATGAATTTCAGTGGGGGACCATTTTAGGGTTCTTTAGTATAGAAAAGGTTGATGGCATCATTGTTGTTGCTACCTGCTGCGGAGTCGGCCCATGCCTCATGGTGACCTCACGCACAAGGGAATGAAATGCTACCCAATCCTGCGCCATCCACGTGATTAGCTGTCGATCAGACCATTGGATCCACAAGATTTCTACTGCTTGGTTTTTGGAAGTAGACTGTCAGGCCTTGCTTCCCAATCTCTCTTAGTCTGGAAGCTCTGCATCATAGCAATGCCCCAACCTCCACTGGCAGACAGGTGGTGGCTGTGCTCAGATGCACTGGTTGAGACGTGAAGCCAGTCTCCCACATGGGAGGAGAGCATTCTATCACTGAACAAGCACTGTCCCATGGTGTCATCAGACTCCACCAAAATTCAAATGATTGCACTGGAGAAACACTAGTATTTTCTTGGATGACATAATAGACTCTCCTGGAAATAGACAGCAAAAATTGCATACTCTACCCTATATCTGAAAGACACTCGAAATTGTGTAAAACAATTGAGGAATTAAGCAGCAGGAAAACTGGCTGGGTGACAAATCCAGAAGAGGTGATTTTCCACTTTTGTGCAGAGCATTAATGGTTCTGAATCACTCATCCACTCTTCCTCAAGGTGTGCCCTTGAGATTTTTAACATTTGAAGTAATAAAAGTATGATAGGGTTATTTAACAACTATGGTATCCACTTTTCTCGGTTGTTAAATGAAAGGGTTGCACTGCAATTTTTTTTAATCCTTTCCAGATCTAAAATGTCTATGGTTAAGTTCAGAATACACAACTCCTACAGTCTCCAAAATCACTCAAGTAATTGGTCCTAGAGGAAATGAAATTTAGAAAAAGGCTCTTCACTCCTGGACCAAGTGCGCCTCTGCTTCCTGTTGCTGGTAGAATTAGATTGGCAATAGTGTGAGGGTTTAGGTTATAAAGAAGAGTTTTTACTCATGAAAAGCATTGTCAGAACAATAGAAAGAGCTAGAAATAAGGAGTAATTCTTGAGATCAGCACACCAGAACAGGATAGATTCTCATGTGCCCAAGACACGTTAGGAGGAGTCCCACGAAATAGCAATGAGATGGAAAGACTATTCTGTAAATGAAAGAACAAAAATAAATTTGAATAGCAGGAATGTGCACTGAGATGATCCTTCTCCATCACTATTTCCTCTTCAAATCCCCAGGCAGAAGCTCTGCCTTTTTCACAAGGAATAACTACCCTGATCCTCACGTTCACCCCCCTGTCTATCCAGGGACCCATGAACTTTCACTGGGACTTGCTGCTATTCCTGGCTACCTTTTCTAGCATGGCTGTACCCCTGTCTTTCACTCTGTACAGGGTGTCTACAGCCAAAGTGAATTACTGACCTGGGTTTTCTCACTTTCACATGTTTGCCCAAGCTGAGCACACTTTACTTTGAGAGCTCTTGTTTTGACTGTTCCTAAGCCAATAGCCACAATTCAAGAGCCAGTTTCTCCATGAAGCTACCCATGAGCCATCCCAGAATTGATGTCAGAATCAGTAAAAAGGCTGGAAGGTGGCAGCATGTCTGGCCTCATAGGACTAAGCCTGGGCCTGCTGATGGTGATTCCTTCTTCTCCTCGTGAAGTTAGAGGTCAGAGGAGGATGTTGCCCTTATGTCCTTTTTGCAGTTGTTGTTGTTGTTAGGTGCCATCGAGTCATTTCTGACTCATAGCAAGCCCATGCAGAGCAGAATGAAACACTGCCCGATCCCACACCAGCTCCACGATCCCTGCTACACTTGAGCCCATCATCGCAGCCACCATGTCAATCCATCTCGTTGAAGGCCTCCCCCTCTTTCGTCAACCCTCCACCCTACCAAGCATGACATCCTTCTCCAGGGAATGGTCCCTTCTGACAACATGACCAAGGTATGTGAGATGAGTCTGGTCATTCTCATGTCCAAGGAGCATTTCGGGTGCACTTCCTGCAGGACAGATCTGTTAGTTCTTTTGGCAGTCCATGGTATTTTCAGCATTCTTCACCAGCACCACAACTCAAAAGCATCAACTCTTCTTCAGTCTTCCTTATTCATTGTCCAGCTCTCACATTCATATGAGGCAATTAGAAATATCATGGCTTGTGTCAGCGCACCTTAGTCCTCAAGGAGACATCCTTGCTTCTCAGCACTTGAAACAGTTCCTTTGCGGTTGACTTTCCCAATGCTACACGTCGTCTAATGTCCTGACTGCTGCTTCCATTGGCATCGATTATAGAACCAAGCAATGTGAATTCTTTGACAACCTCAATCTTCTCTCCATTTATTGTGATGCTGCTCATTGGTCCAGTTGTGAGGATTTTGTTTTCTTTATATTGAGGTGTAATCCATACTGCAGACTGTATTCTTCAACCTTCATCAGTAAGTGCCTCAAGTCACCCTCACTTTCAGAAAGCAAGTTGTATCGTCTGCGTATCTCAGATTGCTAATGATTCTTCCTCCAATCCTGATGCCACGTTTTTCTTCATATAGTCCAGCTTCTCGGATTATTTGCTCAGCATATAGATTGAGTAAGTGTGGGAAAAGGATACAACCCTGACACACTCCCTTCTTGATTTTAAACCATGCAGTGTCCCCTTCCGTTTGAACGACAGCCTCCTGGTCAAAATACAGGTTCCTCATGAGTACAATCAAGTGTTTGGGAATTCCCATTCTTCTCAATGTTATCCATAATTTGTCATGATCCACACAATCAAATGCCTTTGCACAGTCAATAAAACACAAGTAACATCTTTCTGGTTTCTGTGCCTTGAGCCAAGATCCATCTGACAACAGCTATGATATCCCTTGTTCCACGTCCTCTTCTGAATCCAGCTTGTTGTTGTTGTTGTTGTTGTTATTTGCCATCAAGTTGGCCCAGACTCATAGTGACCCCTCCTTGGGTTTCCAAGGCAGTATCACTAAGGAAGTAGGATTGCCCAACCTTCCTTCCGAGGAGTGGCTGGAGGGTATGAACCACCAGCCTTCTGGTTAGCAGTCAAGCAGCTTGCACCTCTGGAAATTCTCTGTCAATATACTGCTGCAAACGTTTTTGAATTATCTTCAGTAAGATCTTACTTGCATACTATATATATATATATATATATATATATATATATATATATATATATATATATATTTGCAGTAAGTAAGCCCATTAAGCCTGTGCATACCTTGCTTATTGGGTAATTTGCTCCTGTTCATAACTATATATTGCATGTAAAATGAACGTTCATAACCCAGGAACTGCCTGTATTTGTAACAAGAGGAAGCACCAATACACAAAGGAATTTCCCATCTCACCTCCCAAGGGAAGAAGACATTATACAGAGGAAATTAGAATCAGGCGAAACTGACAAATCTCCTAAGACAGGGAGAAGCTTTATTAAAATATGGAGGGAAGTCATGAAAGTCAAAGCCTTAGTAGAAAAGATTCCTTTCATTTTTAAACAAACTTTAGAGAGCTGTTCTCTATATGTCCTTACACATAAAGATCATTTATTAAAAGTTTAACTAACAATTATTCCAGGATCATTGTTTTTCATGTCAACAGAAAAGTCTGTGCAATAAAATTTACTTTAAAATCAATTTAGACAATGTACATAAGAATTAAAGTATACAATTGTTTTCAAATATGGAGAAAAAAGTAGTCACACATAATCCTTTGCAGTAGCCCTTAATTCTACCACAACTTTAATTTCCTCTCTTTTATCATATATTTACATTTGAATAACATGTGAATACATTCTCTCTAGGAATGAAATTTTAGGGCATTCATATGCCTAAATAGTTTATCACAATAAAATACAGGGTCATGATCCAACAGAAAGTTAGATCAGCCAGCCACTATGTTCTTGGTGTTTATTAACCTAGAAAATGGGCTCTCTGAGTCCCTGGGTAGTACAAACAATTAACATACACTAACCAAAAAGTTGGCAGCTAGCATCTACCCAGAGATGTGCTGGAAGAAAGGCCTGGCTGTCTGCTTATGAAAATTTAGTCACTGGAAACCCTACAGAACACGGTTTTTCTGTGACACACATAAAGTTGCTATGAATCAGAATACACTCAACCTAGGACCAAACCAAACTCACTGCCGTGGAGTAGGATCCAACTCATAGCGACCCCTCCTTAGGTTTCTGAGGCGGCATCTCGACGGAAGGAGATTGCCCAACCTTCCTTCAGAGGAGTAGCTGGTGGGTTTGAACCTCCAGCCTTCTGGTTAGGAGTCAAATGCCTTTATATAATGTTTGTTTGTTTAATTTCTCTACCTTTTTCTCTACTCATCAAGTCTTGTCAGTATGGATTTCAAGACAAGGAATATGCCCTAGAAAACAGAAATGCAATGGAGAGGTGTCCTAAGTGGACATTGGTAATTTGCTTGGTGGTCCAATTCAATTGCAAATACCCCTTCATCTTAATAGGGAGGTTCTGCAGCTGGAAGATGAATGTTTCAATTAATTGCTGTATCAGGCTGATTATATTTCAGGAAAAAAAAAAAAAAAAAGAATTACAAGCACAGCCCCCAGCTAAAGCATTTAGTTTCCCCACAGTAATCAGTCTCAGAAGCACCTTGCCTGAGACCTGTTAATATACATCAGTGGTTAAAATCTAGGGCACATTAAACCACATTTTTTTTTTAAATGGACACCCTGGAGGCCACTTTATTTTGACTCCCAGGTAGGCTTAGAGCTACCTCTGTGCTTTCAGGAAATATCATGTGATATGAATGTTGTTTCTACAAAAACAATTGGGAGAAAGTTCTCTTCTAAATTTACATAATTTGAATTATTGTAAAACATAACTACTAATTAAGGAAGTCTATTTTAATGTACTATTTTGGTCACTTAAAATACACATAATTTTTAAAGCCTCATAGAATTTTTAAATACAAACTTGATTTCCTTTCCTTTTTCAGGAAAAACACTTAAGAAATTGTAATGATTATAAAAATTGTTTATTTTAAAAAGTGTCTCATCTAATTGCATCTGCCCATGAGGTTGTTTACTATGCATTTTCCTTGTACAGAATTGTTACAGATTATAGACTCCAAAATTCAAAACATATTTTAAATTCATCATGGATATAGATGGTGATTTCCTGTTTGGAAGAATACAATAGTTTAGAACCTTGCCTACATTCTCCTGACACAAAAGAGGATTATATAGCCAAAGCTTTCGTGTGTAAATGGGGAGGGAGAGAAGGGAAGGAAAGGTAGGTGACCTTGGGATTTGGATTTACTGTGACCTTCTTATGTGCTGGATGATAACGGCCTTTGAGGATCAGAGGGATCAAAGATTTGAACGGAAAATACTCATGTGGAAACTTTGGTATCAAATTTTATGCCATGCAACCTAATATTCCTTTTGATATTCAAGTAGAAACTATAAAATAATTTAGCCTAACTCCTGCCTGGTTAATGTTTGAAGCTAAGTAACTAAAAAGTACATTAAGTTGATGTCATGTTTTTGCACGACATGGAAGTTAAAAGTAAATTGGTTTGGGGGAGTTTGATACCCAAGGAAGGTTAATTAGTTTTTATCGGGACTGGAATTTTTATCCCAGAAACAGATCAAATAATTTGGCATTCAGAAAAATAGAATTTTCCCCCTTTGGCCTTACTAGATGATGTGGGCTAGAAATTACTGTGCTTATCTTAAAAATATTTTAACTTTCAACTCAAACATTCTCTTCTGGACCTATGAGCAAATTGTGCAAGCATAAACTTCTGAGGGAAAACACTTTTAATTACATGAAACAAACAATTTCTCCTTTCTGGCTATATTAAACTCTCTATGGATCTTTCTCTTATTTTCAGTGTCTCAGAGAAGAAAACTATTATAGCTTACCCTAGAGAATTATTTTACAAATCAGTAGCATAGCTTCAACAACTTTTCAATACGCTTTCTGTTTTCTAAGTCAAAAATGATCAGTGTTCTTCATTACAGTAAACCCATTTACAAGCACTGCTGTGTGGTTTATAAATCCCTTGGTGTGAGACACCTCTTGAGAAACCAAGTATATATGTATTTTTAAATAGAATGTTAGCGGGCTAGAAGGAATTTTAGAGTCACTCCAACTTGGGCTGGACATTTGGATCATCTGGAAAGCCTTTAAAACTACTGATGCCAGTGTGTACCACACACCAATTAAATCAGAATCTCTGCAGATGGCGAGACACAACAAGTGGTCTCTATTCACTGGACCAACAGAGGAAGAAGGAAGCCAGGAATAGGAGGAGGATACGGAATTTGTGGCTAATTGCCTCCATAAACAACTGCCATGAGATCAGAAGAACCCGATGGTGCAAGGCTACTATTCCAGAATATTTTGATTAAAGATTCTACAGAAGAATCCTGAACAAAAGGAGGAAAATGCAGAGCAGAATTTTAAATTCTCATGGAATCCAGATTTTCTGGAGCTAGGGAGGCTGGATGAACCCCTGAAACTACTGCCCTAACAGAATCTTTAAGTCTTAAACCAAAAATATCCCCTGAAATCTTCTTAAACCCAAATGGTAGTTTAGCCTGACCGGTAAAGAATGTCTGCCATGAGCATTCTGCTCTTTTAGCCCACTGCCACCGAGCAGATTGCCGCTCATAGTGACCCTACAGGGCAGAGTATAACTACTCCATAGGGTTTCCAAGGCTGCAAATCTTTACAGAAGCAGACTGTCTCATCTTTCTCCTGGGGAGCAGCTGATGGGCTCAAACCATCAAACTTTTGGTTAGCAGTCAAATGCTTTAACCACTATTCCACCAGAACTCCTTTAAGATCTGTCTATATGGGATCGAATTGACAGCAGCAACTTGAGAGATTAGACGGGAACCTCAGGAGGCAGTATGTGTATGGAGGAGGAACAATTCAGAAAAGGAGGGTGAAATGGCTGCATGACTCGAATAATGTAATCAATGTCACTGGAATGTACATGTGGAAATTCGGGGTGGGGGAAGAATCTCTGTGGTGGGGCCCAGGCGTCGGAACTTCTTAAGAGCTCCCCAGGTGATTCCGATGCACAGTGAGGGTCAGGAACCACTGAACTGGTGTGACCACCTCATTCTACAGGTAAGACAATGGAGTCCCAGACCTGTTAAGTGACATTCCTAAAGTCACATAGCAAGGATTAGAACCTATGTCTCCAGCGTGTTTCTTCTCTATTACATTGCCTTCTTTCACAACCCCATTTCTCCTTAGAAAATTCAATCTCAGAATGTGATCCCATAAAGGTGCCACAATTTTGACCCAATTCCCTGAGAGCCACCAGAAGATGAGACATATAATAGCCAGTTTAACTGCTCCCTTGATCCCCAGCACTTTGATGCTGTTATGACAACTGCATCACCCGGTGAGATGGAATACTCTCCCCTCCTTCCATCATCACCAGGAAACAGTAGCCTAATGCTCAATCTATATTAATGGTTTTCTTTATTGCTTCTACCAACCCCTGTCCTCCAATACTTCTTTCTAAAAGAAATAATAACAACTTCTTCTTAAAAATTTCATTCGATGTTAAATTGAATTTCCAGCATGTGACTGAACTAAAAGTCTCCATCTAAAGAAATGGCTCCAGGGCAACTTTGTGAAACAGAGTAATTTGCTGACGGGTGGTCTGCAGCTTCTGGGATTGCTGAACATGGGAGTGTAAAAACAGTGCAGAGAGCTGGCAAGGGGCCAGGCTCCTGAAGTACGGGTGTTACACTGCCTCACTGGCCCCTTTCCAGGTTCTGGAAAGAGATAGGCACAATTAGACCATCAGGGCTTAACAAAACTCCCTGGTAAACACACTTAAGGTGTGAAAACTCCTGGAGGGCTGTCTGTCTCTTTTATACGTCCTGACCAATCCCATGAGCATGCCACAGTCTAGTAAACTATGAAAAATAACCGAGAAAATGTTTTTGTTTTTATGTTAATAAATAAATCATCGTAGGGCAAGAAGAAAAAAGATGGCTGACCTGTGAGAAAGAGGTGTCAGAACCACGGCAGAGTTACAAAACTGGACCAGGAGCAGGAAGACCTCAGTTCTAGCCTTGTTCCTGCACTTGACTATATATTTCTTTTTGGGCAAGTCCATTTCTCTGGGCTTCATTTTCCTCATAGATAAACCTGGAAAAATACCTGGCCTGGCTGCCCCAGGAGCGGTTATAAAGATCAAATACAGAGATAATTTATATAAAAACATACTTACAAAGCAGCACGAAAATGTAGGTATTACCAGGAAGACCAAAGGAGAGGAAAAGAAAGACCACTAGATAAAAATTAAAACATTCAGGAGTACTAAAGCCCCAAACAAAAGACTTGACTATAGAACAGTCCAGCAGTCCAGTCTCATGATTAACACCAACTCTGGGGCCAAACAGACTGAAGTCAATTCTTCACTCTGCCAGTGACTCTGACCCTCAATTTTCTCATCATACAATGGAGATTAGAATGATATGGACCTTATGGGAGTTTGACGAGGTTGACATGAGATAATCACATAAGGAGCTTAGCTCAGGGTTTGGAACATGGTAAACACTCAACGAATGTTAGCTGTTGGTTATTATTGTAATAGTAATTACTATTTTCATTATATCTTACCTTACAGTAAAGACTAGACAGTGGCTTTTTAAAGTGGGTGGCACATTGGAAGCATTCAGTAGATGGTATCATTACTTGACTTGAGTCACCAGTTCTCCCTTATCACAGACTAAAAGTAATGTAAAAAGTCACATGTTCAAATTCTTCCCTTTCTCACCAAAAAAAAAAAAATGTTCTTTGGGCCTGGTCCCGTTCTTTGCAGGCTTTGAGTAATAATTGGGTAGACTGTGAGGGTTCTAATTAACTACCTTACCACCTTCACATTTCCATCTCAAGCATATCATTCATGTCCCCAGGCCCCTGAATTTAAGTGTACTCTTCAAGGTAAAGGCAGGAAGCAGTCACCTGAGTACAAACTGTGTCCTACAGCTATTTGGTCCAGTAGCTAAATCAGGATGGCTTGCAGGAATCTAGCTAATCATCAGAATTATCAGACATAATGGGCAAAAGAAACAAATAAAAGTTAAATGAAAAGAAGTAACACAGGAGGCGGTCTGGTCGCACAATGGTCAGGCACTCAGTTGCTAACAAAGGTCGATGTTTCCAACCCACCCAGTGGCTCCACCGGGAGAAAGACCTGGAAATCTGCTTCCATAAAGATCAAAACCTAGAAAACTCTATGACGCAATTCTACGCTGTCACATGGGGTCGCTATGAACTCAAATCAACTCCATGGCACCTACCAACAACAAAAACAAAACACACAGCTGTGTTCTAGAAGTCTCTGTGCAGGGCAGTTTATGTCACTCACTCTGCTGATTCACACAAATGGAAAAAACATGGTGTGTGGGAGTGGGTCACAAAACTTTAAGGCACATACAAAACATTGATTTAATATGAAATTTTCATATAAATCATGTGTAACAATATAGTAGCATTCTCTTTGGATATGCCAAAAATATTAGTTGAGTTCCTTATCTTAAAAAAAAAAAAAACCTGACCAGTGATATATCCTCATGTGTAGAAGACTTAGGAAATGCAAATGAGAAAAATAAAAATGAATTAAGATCACCGATAAACCTAACAGAGATGACTGCTGTTAAGATTTTGGTATATATTCTTTCATATTTTTCTCTATGTCTCTGTATATATAAAACTAGAAATTTCCCACAAATGAAATTATACTAATCCTAGCTAATTAATTCCTTAGAAAACACAGAGGACATTTAAAGACATAATGAATTAAATAAAGATAACAAATTTTTCCTTTTGATGAACATATAATTAAAATATATGAAAACAGGTGCTTGGCAGTTAGTAATACTTATATTGTGCCAGGTACTATCCTAAAGTCCATAGACAAATTAGTCCTTTGGTTTTCATAATTGCTCTAAACCAAAAAAAAAAAAAACAACCTCACTGCCATCGAGTCATTTCCACCTCATAGTGACCCCTCCTTGGGTTTCCAAGATATCTCAATGGAAGTAGATTGCCCAGTCAGCTTTCTGAGGAGTGGCTGGTGGGTTTGAACCGCCAGCCTTCTGGTGAGCAGTCAAATGCCACCAGAACTCCCTATAATTGCACTAGAAAGTAGGTAATATCATTGTTCCTCAAACTGCAGCATAGTGAGGTTAAGTAACTTGCCCCAAGTTTACACGGTGGGTAAAATGCTAAATGGGCATTAGGACTGGTGGTAGGGGGCTGGAGTCCATGCACTTAGCTACCACACTATTCTGCCTCTTGAGCAGAAGTTCAACATCATGACTGTTGAATCTGAGCATGGCAATTGCGTGCTTATTCATAACTATTACAAGGAAGACTTGGCAATCTACCTCCGTAGAGATACTGCCTTGGAAACCCTAGGAGGGGTCACCATGAGTTGAATCAACTGGATGGCAGTGAGTTCGTTTTGTTTTTTTTTTTTTTTAATCAAGATCCTGCCTTATACCACAGATTCTGCCAGAGGTTTAATTTCATGTGTAGTTCTATTTTTATTATCATATATAAGATGTTTTGGGGAAAAGACACAAAAACTAGTCTTTGCTAAAGAGAATAGTAGAACTGGTGACATGTGGACAGGGCATCCCTGGTGACTCTAGTCAACACATTCATTCTACAGATGACAAAATCAAGATGGAGAAAGATTATAAGAGACACATTCAAAATGACACTAAGGAGAATGGTCTTAACAGGGTCACAGGCCTCTGTATTCTTAGGCAAGTACCCTTTTCCTCCCCCACCTAGTGAAGGACACAGGCAGCTAGTACTCAAGTAGTTAGCCACATTTTGTATCACATTGGGTTTTCTACATCCTTGTTTTATATTTGTCTCATTGTACACAGCATGTAGAAGTTTATAGAATTGTATCCTCTATACATTTTTTTTAATAAGGGAAGAAAGTATGAATAGTTTTCTTTCTCTCTTTTAAGAGTTTGGTTTTTTAATTATTCATAAGTTGGCAGTAAATGATATAGACAGTAAAATCTGAGAAAGCTAGAACCTGTGTAAGGTGGAAACCTGTAAGAGAAGAACAATTCAAATATTTTCCACTAATAGAGAGTAAAAGAAAAGTGGAAAGATCATACCTTGTCAAAGGCAGAAAACTTGCAGTTCATTGAATCTTGGCTGTACAGGTTTCACTATAGTGATTACTGAGCTAATCACAAAACTGTCTAATATTCTGAAAATCACAACATACCCAAATAATTTAGGAAACATTTACTGACTAACATAAACTAAGGGGAACTTACATTGCAAGCAAAGATGGAATGATGATTTTGGAAGGTAGACTATCAGTGTTAAATGTAGCCAATACAAGCTTTCCTGAAGGATACACTGTCTGTGTTTAGGTTTATGACTTAAAGGTTGGATTGCCAAGAATTTTTTAAAAGGCTGATACATCTGTGGCTGTGTTTCTCCAGAGCACCATAAACTGCAGTCTTGCCAAAATTAAATAAAAGGATTGACTGTTCTCCTTCCCTCTCTGCCTTAAGAATGTCACCATTTGAACTATGTAGGGAATAAAGCTACTACGAATTCAACACTAAGGAATAATTTTCTGCTTGGACTGTTATCAAAACTCTTTATTCCATGACGATGGTCCTAGTTATCCCAAAGGGACAACAAGGGGCAGATCCAAATACTCATCCCTTCCAAAGAAGATTTTGAAAAATAAATTACTATGTGGAACTAAACCAAAAAAAAAAAAGGAGCTCTGGTGGCATAGTGCCTAAGGCGTTTGACTGCTAACCAGAAGGCTGGTGGTTCAAACCCACCAGCCACTCCTTGGAAGGAAGATGGGGCAATCTACTTCCCTAGTGATACCGCCTCGGAAACCCAAGGAGGGGTAACTATGAAAAATAAATTACTATGTGGAACTAGGAAAGTAAATAATTCTATCATATCCCTATCTATCTATGATAGATATCTATCTATGATAGGGATATACTCTAGGTTATGCCATGATGTGTAGGTCAACCAAAGTGACCAATGAGAAGTAACATTAAGTAAAAAACAGATATTTTTATGACATTTGCTGGGTACCCATATGTAGAAAGGGAATATGAGAGAGTACATTAATCAAAAAAGCTAACCACTATACCAAACATCCCCCAAATCTCAGTGATACAGCAAAGTAAGGGTTTCTTTCTTTCTCAGGTTCTCAATGCAGATTGGCACTGGCAGAGGGCTGGGCTCCACGTAGTCATTCAAGGCCTCAGACTTCTTCCTCCAGTGACTCCACCACCCCTCCCAGGGCCTCAGGGCCTCCGCTGGATCAAATAGCTCAGGTCGGCCAACCAGGTGAGAAAGAACAAAGGATCAAGTAGGAGATTTTATAGGAAGATGTCAGAAAGTGGTCACATCAGTCTGCCCCCAGTCTACTAGCCAGAACTCAGTCACCTGGCCTCACCGAGGAGAAAGGAAGACTGGAATGTGGGTCAGAAGGAAAAGAACACCAAGTTTCATAAAATATTCCTCTGCTCAAGGAAGGGAAAGGCAATCAATCCAGTTTTGACAAAAATGGACAGAAGTGCCTTTACACAAGTCATTGGCAAGGTCCCTGCTTCTTGAGGATAAATGGAACTTTGTCTGAATTATTTATTGTTTTAAATTATGATTCAGGTGAAAGTTTACAGAGCAAATTGGTTTTCCATTCAATAATTCATACATATTTTGTTTTGTGACATTCACTGCAAACCTCACAAGAGAATAGCAATCTTCCCACTTCCTCTCTGTGGTTACCATTTCCCTTTGTCCTTCTTTCCTATCCCTTCCTGCCTTCTTAGCTCCATCCCTGGGCAAATGCTGCCCTTCTGATGTCGAATGTTTGATTGTTCTAATGAGTGCATACTTCCTTGGTATTACCATTCACCTTATAGGTCTGTCTACCATTTGGCTGAAAGTTGAGCCATAGGGGTGAGTTCAGTTCCAGGCTTGAAGAGTGTCTAAAGGCCATAGTCTTGGGGGTTCCACCATTCTCTGTCAGACCAATAAGCCTGGTCTCTGCACCTGAATTATAATCAAATAAGAATGCTCCCCCCTGCTGAATAGAAAACCAATATGCTCTGTAAACTTTCACCCAAATTATAATAAAAGAAAATTATAGTACAATTAATTAATTAATGTTAAAAAAAAAAAAAAAGAATGTTCTCCCTTAGAAACCATTCCTTGTCCCTACCAGACATGGTGTGATAATCCCATGTTCCACTACACCAGTGGTTCTCAACCAGAGACAATTCTGTCCTCCAGGGAACATTGGGCAATATTTGGAGACATTTTTTATTTTCAAAGCTACAAATACCTAGTAGGTGCCTGCAGAGCTGCATCCACTTGTTGAAACATCTTAATAAGTATTCTGTCATTCCTGGAGCCTTGTTTTTCACCAGTTCCTTCAATGTATCTTGGATTTCTTCCTTTAATGCCACTAGTTGTTGATCATATACTACCTGCTGACATGGTTGAACACTGACCAATTTTTTTTTAATGGGTCAGTGCATTTTTTGTTTGTTTGCTTGTTTTTTGTAGTGTTTCCCTTCCTTCTCCTCCTACCCCTGGTAACCAACAAAGAAAATTTCCTTCCATATATAAACCTTTCCTTGACTTTTTACAATAATGAACTAACAATGTATTTGTCCTTCTGTGACTGACTTATTTCACTCAGCATAATGTCTTCCAAGTTCACACTCTTTTTGTTGTTGAGGTGTTGGAGGTTTCTATAATTTTCTGTGATGAGCTTGTTTTGTTTATGAATCGTGTTATCATTTCCTTCGTTGCTATTGTTTTAGTATTTGCTAAATATTTGTGCTGGTCCTCTTTACTTCTATGTGAAGATTTATTTTTCTTTGAGGTTACCCTGTGATTTATAATTTTCTTTCCTAGTTTAGAACAGTCCATTCTACATTGTAGTTCTCTTGACTTCCCTACCATTTAGAAGTTCTGTAACTACACAATTTTTTCCCTTTTTTTGGTTTGTAGTTGTCCTCATTTGTCAATTGATGTCTCTGGTTCCCTGTTTACAATCTTGTAGGCTTATTTACTTTGGTTTCTGGGTTATGTCATCATGTGTGTTAATGGTCAGTTGTTGTTTGCTGCTGTTGGTTCCCTGTCCAAAGGACTCCCTTTAGCAACTCTTGTAAGATTGGTCTGGTTTTAACAAATTCCCTTAATGTCTGTTTATCTGGCAATCTCCTAATTTCACCATCATATTTGAGGGACAATTTTGGTGGGTATATAATTCTTGGTTGGAAATTTTTTCTTTCAGGGTTTGATATATACCATCTCATTGCCTTCTCGCCTATATAGTTTCTGCTAAGAAATCCTAGTTTTATTCTTATTGGTTGCCCCTTGTAGGTAACTTTTTGTTTTTCCCATGCTACTTTTAGGATTCTTTCCTTGCCTTTGCTTTTGGTGAGTTTGATGATACGTCTTGGTGATTTTCTTCTGGGGTCTACCCTGTTTGGGGTTCGTTGGACTTCTTGAATTGATATATTCTCATCTTTCATCATATACCAAGAAAATTCTCTTCCAACAAGCCTTTGACAATATTTTCTGTGGTTTTATTCATCTCTTCCTGTTCTGGAATTCC
>NW_006921589.1:38013287-38036503 GCF_000298275.1 Orycteropus afer afer | reverse complement strand
TCAATTTTGTCAGTGTTTTCCTTGATCTGTCTCTCAATTCATTGAAGGTACCTAAATACAATTCTTTTGAATTCCTTATCAGGGAGTTCCAATGCTCTGTCTTCCTCAGGGATGTGTTTTGGGTCTGTATCCTGATCCCTTGTTTCTCCTGCTTTATCTTGCTTCTTTGGGTGGACTGTGATGCTTTGTTGTCTCCGAGGCATTGTGACGTTTTTGTGTTCATATTTAATTGATGATTGTATGTTGCAGTGACTTGCCCACAATTTTCATTTTCTTTGTTTTGTTTGTATGTTATCTAAGTAAGCAGTGTACTGTGCTGTGCTCCTCTATTCACTAGTTGACAGCACTTATACACTCACCACCTGACTCCTTTCCCATTGTCAGCCTCCCGTATGTCCCTGCCATCCTTGACAAATGGAATCTATTCTTAGGTTCCTAGAATCCAAATGAGAATGCTATCATTTTGAAATACAAAATGGTGACCGCTTGTAAACATTCAAAATGGCTGTGCCCTTGGTCACTTTAAATATTCAAAATGGTCACCACTTGTAAACATTCAAAATGGCTATGCCCTCAATCACTTTAAATATCCAACATGGCCACCACTTGTAAACAATCAAAATGGCTGCACCCTCCAGACAGTTGAAAGTCCACAGCTCAGGTTGTCTCTCTCCTTGCTGTTTCCCTTCCTAGTCATAGGCCACCAGTGCAGTCATTCCTGCAGCCCTTGGCAACCAGGGCTGATCTTTAGGTCAATTCTCAGGTCCCAATACCACTTGGAAATATTCAAGCTGTCAATCCCATCAGAGTAGGTGACAGTCCACTGCTCTGACCATCTCTGTACTCACTGCTTTTGTTCAGGTTTTTCCACTAGCTGGTGCCTAATCCACTTCTGTATATTTCCTTTCAAAGCTCAGGGATCCAGGATTATCTTCTGTTTCTCTGTCAATTGGTTTTTCTTTTCTTTGTTGAAGAGGGTCTGAGTAACTTGTCTGTCTATTCTGCCATCTTCTGACCAATTCTTTTGGGTACAGTGACTATGTGTATCCCTTCCATCTTCTTTTGATCCTTCCTGCATTGTTCAATATTTTGTCCACAGAATCTTTCAGTATTTCCACTCAAGGCTGAAATTTTTCTTCAGTTCTTTTGGTTTGAGAAATGCCAAATGTGTTCTTCCTTTTTGATTTTCTAACTCTAGGTCTTTGCACATTTCATTATAATACTTTACTTTGTCTTCTTAAGCTGCATTTTGAAATCTTCTGTCCAGCTCTTTTACTTCATCATTTCTTCCACTTGTTTAGCTTGATTCAAGAGCAAGTTTCAGTGTCTCTTCTGACATCCATTTTGGTCTTTTTTTCCTTTCCTGTCTTTTTAATGAACCTTTGCTTTCTTCATTTATGATGCCCTGGATGTCATCCCACAACTCATCTGCTCTTCAGTCATTGGTGTTCAATATGTCAAATCTATTCTCCAGAAGGTCTCGAAATTCAGGTGGTATATAATCAAGGTCTATTTTGGCTCTGGTGGATTTGTTTTAATTTTCTTCAGCTTCAATTTAAACTTGCATATGAGCAGTTGATGGTCTGTTCCACAGTCAGCCCCTGGCCTTGTTCTGACTGATGATATTAAGCTTCTCCATCATCTCTTTCCACAGATGTAGTATATTTGATTCCTGGGTATTCCATCTGGTGAGGTCCATGTGTATCGTCACCATTTATGTTGTTGAAAAATGTATTTGCAATGAATAAGTTGTTGGTCTTGTAAAATTCAATCACACACTTTCCAACATCATTTCTATCACCAATGCCATATTTTCTAACTACTACTAATTCTTTGTTTCCAACTTTTCCATTACAATCATCAGTAATTATCAATATATCTTGAATGCATGTTTGGTCAATTTCAGACCCCAGAAGTTGGTAAAAATCTTCAATTTCTTCATCTTTGACTTTAGCAGTTGATACGTAAATTTGAGTAACAGCACTATTAACTACTTTTCTTGTAGGCATATGGATATAATCCTATCACTGCCCGCATTGTACTTCAGGATAGATCTTGAAATGTTATTTTATTTTATTTTTATTTTTTATTTTTTTGACAATGAAGTGATGCCATTCCTCTTCAATTTATAATTCCCAGTACAGTAGACCATTTGATTTTCTGATTCAGAATAGTCAATACTTGTTGTTGTTGTTGTTGTTATGTGCCGTCAAGTCAAACCCGACTCATAGCGACCCCTCCTTGGGTTTCCAAGGCAGTATCACTACGGAAGTAGGATTGCCCAACCTTCCTTCCGAGGAGTGGCTGGTGGGTTTGAACCGCCAGCCGTCTGGTTAGCAGGCAAGTGTCTTAGCCACTATGCTACCAGAGCTCCCAAAGTAGATTGCCCAACCTTCCTTCTTAGGAGTGGCTGCTGGGTTTGAACCGCCAGCCTTCTGGTTAGCAGTAAAGTGCCTTAGGCACTATGCTACCAGAGCTCCAGAGACTGGTCCATCTCAACTCACTAATGCCTAGGATATTTATCTTTATGCATTCCATTTAACTTTTTTAAAACTTTCATTTTCCTGGATTCATTATTTGCAAATTCAACATTATAATTATTAATGGGCATTTGCAACTGTTCCTTCTCATTTTGAGTCATGCCATACCAGCAAATGAAGGTCTGAAAGCTTTACTCCATCCATGTCATTAAGATCTCTTCTACTTTGAGAGGGTAGCTCTTCTTCAGTTGTATTTTGAGTACCTTCAGACCTAAGAGGCTCACCTCCCAGCACTTTATCAGACAATAGCAGAATACTTGCTATTTATAAGGTTTTCAGGGATCCATGAGGGTAGGCACAAACAATTCTAAAAGTGTATGTCATTCAAAATCTGTTCACACAAGAGGAGAGGACACCATTAGTGTCTGAAAAAGGAATCTATAGGATTTATACCTACTTGAAAATTTTATAATATAACTGCAGTTCCTATTCAGTGACTTCAGATAGAAATAGATGAGCCAAACATCTAGTAGTTAAGCCATGGGCCCTCCAATCACACAGCCTGGCTTTATCCAGCTTTGACTCCTCCAAGCCTCCTTCTCTACACAGGAATAATCCATAACTGCACTCATCCCAGTAACGAGCACATCAGTAAATCTTACCTCTTATTATTTCTATGATCCTATTTTCTAAATTTAAAAAAAAAAAAAATCAGGCAAGGAATCCATTACTAAAATTAGCAAGAAATTTTTTGAATCTCCTTCCGAATCACCTATGTACGTGTTAGTGTTGTTTGAGATGCTTGCAACTTCTCTTAATGGGACTGAGTCTATTAGATCCAAATGGAAGTTATTTCATGGGATCGCTTTTCTGGCTGGCTCCGTTCCCTCCTCACTTCACTTCTTTCTCTGCATCAGTTTTCCCATCTAAAAGAGAGTACTGCTTTCATGTACTTCTCACAAAGATGCCAAGAAAATGTGAAATATATTATTATACCAATGATAACCAAAATGTTGCTCTCACATTTTTAATAAGTCCATCAAGGAAGCTTTATTTGTTTTTATTTGACCTTAATCTTCTGCCTCCAGGCCTACTGTTCTCTCATGACACCTTCCAATGATTTGAGGTATTATTGGCATAAGACTGATGAAAGTACAAACTATGGTCCCAGAACATTCTATCCTGGACACCTCTGCACTGAAGCACACCCTCATTCTGGGTAGAAAGAAAACTAAATTTGAAATTGGGGAGCTTGGCTTCATCCAATTCCTCCCACTGTCACTTGGTAGCTCTATGATGTGATTTCTGTCACTAGTTTTCTCTAAGAGAGATTTCTTCAGTGTTGAGTAAGAATAATGCTGCCTACTCTTAAAAGAGTCCAATGAGATAAAACATACAAAAGCATTGTGTAATATGGTGCCTTATCATCTTCCTGGAAATAATCACTATTCCTCTCAGATATTGACCATCTCTGTGTCTAAAGCACAGCTGCTACAATCATGGGAGAAGGAAGGGCTGCTTATGCACAGGGAGATAGCTCAGGGGGCAGAAGAGTATGAAGGGATGGACACTGGGAGGAGGTAACTATGGGGAGGAAGTGGGAGGGGAGCTGCTGCATTGTAAATTTTGGTCAATGACATGAGACAAAGTATATGTGAACTGCTGTATGAAAAGTGAATTTACTCTGTAAATCTTCACCCAAATCCTAATAAAAAAAATAAAATTAAATTAAAAAAAAATAAAGCACAGCTGCTAGAAAATGCAAACAAATGTGCTTACATCAATGATATTACTAAATATATTAAGTGTTGCATCTTTTTCTTCAAATATTATCTGATGACTTCTAAATTGGCTTAACAAAGGGGAATAAGCGGAAACTGCTATACATCTGCTCCTCACTTACCAACTATCTCATTATCCGACTTTTGTATTTATGGTAATAGTAGAAAATCAAGCACAGAAGAAAGGTGAAGTGGTTAAGTCATGGGCTCTCCAATCACACAGCCTGGCTTTATCCAGCTTTGACTCCTCCAAGCCTCCTTCTCTGCAGAGGAATAATCCATAACTGGACTCATCCCAGTGATGAGCACGTAAGCAAAACTTAGTTCTTATTATTTCTATGACCATATTTTCCAAACTTAAAAAAATAAAAATTGGACAAATTCATGGTCTGGAAACAGAAAAAAAAAAAAATCCTCCATTTTTGCATAATGCCGAATTTCACATAACGACCTATCTTTAGACCCTAACCAGGTTGATAAGTGAGGAGAGGGTACTTTATACTTCATATCATAACTTACTGTTTAGCAGTAATTCAAGTTTAACCACAATCATGTTTTGCCAAGAAAAAATATGCAGGTAAATATTTCAAAATTACATGCTGCTAGATTGTTCTAGTACTACTTTTTTTCCCATAAAACACCACAAAGCTAGGATGTCAGGGGCATGTCTGAGGACCATTGGCTGTACTTTAATTTTTCCTGTATTTTTCATAATCAAATAATGCATAAATATATTCTCAATTTTAAAGTTTCAAATACAAAAATATACGAGTATACCAAAAGCCTCCATAACTCCATCCATTTCCCCTTCACAGAGGTAACCCACAGGTGTTTACCTGGAGTGTATCCTTCCAGGCGTCTTCCAGTAAGTTGACCTATATGCACATATGTCCATGGATCTTTTATTTTGTTTTATTACGTAAATGGAATCATACATTATCAATTGTTCTATGACTTACTTTTTTAACTTGTTAAAGATTTTCTCGTGTTGTGCATACACATCCACTTCATTCTTTATAACAACACAGGAGCTTTCTGTTAGGTGGATATCCCAAAGTTTACTTAACCCTATTGATGGAAATTTGGTGGTTCCTAAGTTCCATAATTACAAAGCTCTGCTAAACTTTAAAAAGCTGAATTGCTAATGGATGTCATTGGATTGCCTCTTTCTACATGCTACCCAAAACCCACTTCTAGAATCTCCTTTGTCCCAGAGATAACTAGAAAGCTCTCTTTTAAAAACAGCATGAATTCAGTAAACCGTTTTTAAGAAGAGGCTAAAGAAAGGGTAAGCAAGGTAGAGTCAATGCTAAACTTTTCAAACTGTATTCCTGGTTTTTGTTAATAGCCGTTGTTCAATCAGCCCAATATTTTACCTGCAGAGAGAATGGGCCTCCGCCTAAGGGCTTTTCATGTTAAATTAAGCATTATAAATTTTAGCTGCAACACATACACACACACGGCCCCAATACTGAAGAAAGAAGTCATTCACGTGAAAATTTTAGCATGCTACAAGGAGTTGTCTACCCAGTTAATCTATGTCCTGGGTTCTAACAAAGGACTAAATCATATGATACTACTAGAGTGTTCTACAAGGAGCCCTGGTGGCACAGTGGATAAGTGCTTGGCTTTCAACCCGAAGGTCAACAGTTCAAACCCACCAACTGCTTGACGGGAGAAATGTGCAGCAGTTTGCTTCCATTAAAGATTATAAATGACACAGAACAATGAGTCCTCTACAACAGTAAACCTAGCTTCACTCAGGATTTCCAAAATCCACACTCTTGTCGATTGTCTACTATGCTGAGCGTGCTCAAGAGTAGTGTAAGATCCAACTTCCGCCTTCCAGAAGCTATAAATTGTTGGTGAGATGAGGTTTATATGAATGAAATAATTAACTGACAATGCAAAGTAGTTCATGATTAGGTGCCAAGGAATGGTACAGGCAATAATTGCCCTAGGAGGTGTTCTCAGTGGCAGTAAATCAAACAAGTTGTTCTGAATAGGGCTCTTAGCACTACAGTGAGGGCTCAAACCACAGAGTAATTAATGAGTGCTATTTGTTATGTGACCAAAAAACAGTCCATTATGACTGTAAGAGACACCTGGAAAAACAAATCTAAGCATAATTACACATTTGATGGGAATGAGACCAGAGAAAATAATTCTCCAAGAGGGTGAAGACTTGATGGCTATGTCACAAAGAAGCTCAACACAGACCCAAATTATGCTCAGGATCCTCCACCCCCACTGCTTCTGTAGGCCAAACAGGGTGCAGAGGACTTCTTTGTAAAACCTTCTTGGAGGCATCAGATTTTTGGTTTAAGATGCTGCTCTGCTGCCCTGAAGACTGATTGTGTACAAATACATTAAAAAACCTACACTAAGCACCTACTGTGTGCCAGCTTCTAGGCTAGGGCCCAGATTAAGAAGACACATAATCCCTGCCTGGAAAGTATTCCCATGTATGTCTGAACAACTCACTCTAAACAAGGCTGCACCTCAAGAGTATCCTGAACCCAGCTCCCCAGCTAGTAAATGGCAGACATGTATTCATAAAAACGCAACAAGAAAACATATGCAAATTATACTTCTGATGGCCAATGAGAAAGGGCACATTATACAAGATTTCTTGTTTTGACTTATTCCTAACAACGTTATGCTTGGTCTGATCTATAGGGTCTAGTATTTTCTTTCACCTCTATGGCTAGAACTGTTGCCTAAATATCCTTACTGTGGAGTTTTAAAATAAGTGGGGGTTTTTTCTACACATCACAAAGTCCCAATTTAAACCCAAAGCTACCATTCTCTCCTACCAATAAACTACAAAAAAAAAAAAAGACAGAAAGAATGGAAAGAAGAAAAAAAGAGAGAAATTTTACAGTAACTACTGAGAAAAGAAGAATCATTATACTAATTCAGTCCCAAGTTTGTTTAGATAGAACACATAGTGAGGAAAAAAGGCCTGAATTCCACTCTGTCTTTAACTGGCTCCAAAGACATATCTGCATTCAGAAATATTAGAGGGAAAAGCAAGACATCATTGTTTGTCTTTCATGAGAAGTCAAGAAATTAGACAAAACAAAGTATTCTTTGATGCCCTGGCAGCAGACACAGAGATGGCAGTGGTGCAGAACAGAACTGATGAGAGGCACCATAGGCTCATTTTAGTGCAAACTTGATTCCTTTGAGTTGCTTGCCATCAATTGTGGGTCTTGTATAATATCTGACTATATATTTCTTTTCCATTAGAATACACATTTGTCCTCACATAGTACTGCATCCTTGAATGTTTCAGTACTAGTTACTATGCTTAAAAGAAAGGCACAAAATACTATATTTGTTCAAAACAAAGAAGAAATTAATTATTAAATCATCTTTTCTAAAGAACTGCACCAAGCTACAAATAAAACAAGGTTGGAAAACAAGTATTTTCCTGCCTCTGCACTTTTACTTTCAGCAACATTAACTTAAAAGATACCATTTCAGCAACACCTTTCTTTAAAAATGACACTTCCTTACATTCCAGCTACTCTACTAAAACTCATTCTTTAAGAATGGGGCTCTAAAGGGGAAAATTTTGATTGGGGGGCATCGAGTTTATGCTAATGATGGTAGAATATTTTGGAAAAGGATAGCAACAATGGTGGCACTACACGAAAAATGTCATTAATGTCCCTGAGCTGTAAATGTGGAAGTTGTTATGTTGGTGAATGTCTTGTTGTGTATGGTCTCACCACAATAAAAGCATTAAAAAAAAAAAAAAAGAAAGAAAGAAAAAGAATGGGGCTCTACTCAAGGGATCATATGCTCATTCGTTAAAAGCATTTCACAGCTTTAAAGGTGTCAGTAGAAGCTTCAATTGGTGTGATATCTTTAATGCCAGTTCCATTTGCGCCCATTGCCCACCTGTACAAATGTTTAAATGACATCTGATATACAATATGTAAATCACTATGAAACAGAATCACACAGGAAAACCTGGAGCTTAATTACATGTCTCAGAGCATTATGCCCAATGCAAAAGGTCTGATTATTTGATCAAGTTTGTGATAAATCTGGAATTAAAATTCTCAGATTCTCTAAAATAATTTCATAATAAAAGATGATGACATTTAATTCCTTATTAAAGTGAGGGCCTTGCCACATGTTTTTAGGTGCTATTGAGTCGATTCCAACTCATGGCAACCTCATATGTTGCAGAGTAGAACTGGTCCATACAGTTTCCTTGGCTGTAATCTTAATGGAAGCAGATGGCCTGGCCTATATTCCACAGTACTGCTGAGTGGGTTCGAACCGCCAACTTTTAGGTTAGTTGTTGTTGTTGTTGTTATTTGCCGTCGAGTCAGCCCCGACTCATAGTCAAGCGCAAACCTTTTGCGTTTAGTTGAGTAGGGACCTCCTTGCCACAGAACCTTAGTTTATTTCCATTGCTTTGCCTTGATTACTGCACCAGTTTCAATGGCTATCTTTTCACTCCTGAAATACTCCAGCTCCTTCCTTCCCTAGCATCTCTGCACAGACAGTTCTCACTGTCTAAAATAACCTATACTCCCCTCTTCACCTAGTCTAATTCATCTTTCAATTTGAAGTCAGAAGCCACTTGCCCAAGACAGTCTTCCCCAATTCTAGTCTAGATGAGGCTACCCTGTTCCATATTCCTGTAGCTTCCTGTTCTATTCCTCCAGAGCACTTACCATAGCTTGTATACTAATTATATAATTGGGTAATTATTTGATTAATATTCATCTTCCACATCAGACTGTCAGCCCTGTCAGGACAGAAACCATGTCTGTTTTGCTCACACTGGACTGCCAGAATCTAACACAATGACTAACATATAGTAGGTACTTGATACATTCATTGAATGAATGTATTCTTCATTCTTGACATTCTTACATAATAAATAAACTCACTGCCATCAAGTTGATCCCAACTCACAGCGACTTCCACTGGGTTTCTAACACTGTCAATCTCTATAGAAGCAGACTGCCCCATCTTTCTTCCATGGAGCAGCTGACGGGTTTGAACCACTGAACTTTTGGTTAGCAGCCTTAAACACTACACCACCAGAACTCCTTGACATAATAAATAGTCAGACTAAACAAGGATACAGTGAAGAAGATTTAAAAAAAAAAAAAATTCTAAAAACTACCTAGTCGGTTGGCTCAACATAGTATCAGCACTTACAAGTTGATTCTTCTCAGTGAAGTTGGATTTATCTTAGTTTGTGCTATGATGATGTCTCTGACAAAAAATCAGGATTAGCCTGAGTTATAGAATAATACAAGGATTATGCAGCATATTAGAGAAAACCCAAAGTAACAATGGCTTAAACAGTATAGATGCTTATTTCTCTCTCCCAGTAAACAAGGTCTATTGGAAGTTGTCCAGGAATGGGATGGTGCTCCACAAAGGTATGGTAAGGATCCAGGTTCCTGTTATCTTGTTGCTCCACTATCCTCAGCACCTGCTTCCACTTCATGATCCAAGATGGCTGCTCAAGTCCAGCCATCCTATCACAATCCAAGAATAATGAAGAAAGGGAGTAAAGGGGGGTGAATTTCTTCCCTTTAAGGACCTTTTCCGGAAATTTCACATTTAAAAGCTTTGGCCAGAATGTAGTCATACAGCCATACCTAGCTGCAAGGGAAGCTTGCAAATACAATCTTCAGTCCAGAAGAAGCTTATATTAATTATAAAGAAAGCAAGACTAAACATGAGGGACAAGCAGCAGTCTCTGCCACAAATTGCAAAAATATTTGAGGGAGCATACATTTGTTGTTCCTGGTAACAGTAGATCTCCCCTTCATAGACTTTATCTCAGTAAGCAAGACTGACAAAAGGGGAGGAAGAAACCTGTGTGCTACACAATGGAAAGTAACTCAAACCTTAACAAGAACAAACAAGTTGATAACAGTGCAAGATAACCAATTCCCATCATCAGATGAGTTCTGCATTATGCTTTTAGTTTTACTTTCATTTTATTTTGTATCCTACTAAAATTTTTACAACATTTATACTGTCCTAGAAGGTGTTGGCGGAGCTCTGGTAGCATAGTGGCTAAGACACTTGCCTGCTAACCAGAAGGCTGGCGGTTCAAACCCACCAGCCACTCCTCGGAAGGAAGGTTGGGCAATCCTACTTCCGTAGTGATACTGCCTTGGAAACCCAAGGAGGGGTCGCTATGAGTCGGGTTTGACTCGACGGCACATAACAACAACAACAACAGAAGGTGTTGGAGAAGAATACTGAAAGTACCATGGACTGCCAGAAGAACTAACAAATCTGTCCTAGAAGAAGTACAGCCAGAATGCTCCTTGGAAGCGAGAATGGCCAGACTTCGTCTCACCTACTTTGTTCATGCTGTCAGAAGGAACCATTCCCTGGAGAATGATATCATGCTTGGTAAAGTGGAGGGTCGGTGAAAAAGATCCTCAACAAGATGGATTGACACACTTACTACAACAATGGGCTTAGATATAACAAGGACTGTGAGGCTGGCACAGGACCAGGCAGTGTTTCATTCTGTTGTACATAGGGTCACTATGAGTTGGAGACAATTTGACAGCACCTAACAAGAAACAACAACAACAGAAGGGGACTTATGTTTCAAATACTGTATACCTGCCAATTCTAGTATGTACCTCCCTGCTATAGTCTTTGGAAATTTCAATATCTCAATGGATTTCAGACATCGAACAAACAATGATTATGCGAGCATTGAACAGTAATGCAAAAATCAAATAAATGCAGCCAGTCTGATTTTTCCCAAATGGTTTGAATGCGAGATTTAAGTCAAATGAAGACCCTTTCATTTTTCTGTGAATCTCCCAAACACCCTCCCTTATAATACTTGCAGTGTGAATCATATGATTTCTCTGTTTCCTAAAATATCAGTGGTTGAATTGCTGGCTACGGTAGAAAACTTACATAGAAATGTATACTCAACAGGTAGGTCAAACCAGAATGACATCTTCCAAAAAGATAAAGACTTCAACCACTAAGTTTCTGGCATTTCAGAAATTAAGAGCTTGTGAACTAGTAAAATGAAAATCCCTAAAATTATCCTCAAAGCAAAGTAGTGATGCTAATGACAGTTGCTAGAAGCTTAAAAAAAATCTCCACAAAATTGCTGGAGATGTTTCCTTACACGCTTCAAGTGGGTCTTCCTCTGATGGTGACACTGCTCTGTGTCCAGTTCAGATTTAGTGTGGCTACAGTGATCTTGAAGCAATTATTTTTTTATTAACCACAGCAGCATGTGGAATGTTTTACTGTGGATAAAATCATCTCAGAAAGACAGATCTGAGGACATGGTATACTACGTAATAACCAGATCCCACAATTCTATGGCTAGCTCTTTCCCCATCTCTCTTAAAAGTAATTATCTGTTCTTTGCAGTCGGGAAATCTATAACCAGCCAGCCTATGATCAAAGGCCTTTCCATAAGCTTTCTCCAACTGCATAATCCACAACTGGCAAAGACTCAGACGCATCCTATTGACCATGAATAAATTTGATTTTTGAACTGGAGGTATGCAAAATCTTGTTATGCAGCCCACAATGATCATGCATTAGAAGCTTATTTTTCTGTTCCAGGGCAAATTTTCTCTATTTCTGGATCTTGGACCTCTTTCTGAGGCCTACCAGGAGATTAAGCCTGAAACATTAAAGGGGAATTTCTCATAATCAGAGACAGCCTTTCAGAAAAGCTAATGCCTTAAAAAGAACAAATATATATATATGTATGTATATGTATAAATTTGTCAATAAGTAATACTAATAAGCATTAACCAAAAAAGGGCTCACTACTCAGATAAGCTTGGGAAACACTGGTTAAACAATGAAAAAAGGTTTCTTTCCTGCAGGTCTTCCCAGAGCCCTTAATATTGCAGTACACATTGTGAATGTCCAAGAAGGGCCCAGTAGGCAGCTTTTCTACTTGAACTCTTATTCACCAGGGCATCTTCCATGACAAACGTTCTGTAGAACACACATAACAAAAGGCTGAGACTGCAAAGAAATTGATCAAAATTAAATGGTGGGTATGTCTGGATTTTGAGATTTATGGGTAAGTTTAATTTTTATATTTTCCAAGTTCTCTATAATAAAGTTTTCTAATCTGTAAAAAAGATACATACAAAAGAAAATAAGATAATGTTTGAATTTATATCATGTCAGCATTTTAAAAATTCAGAGGCATCTGAAAGGGAAATTTTTTCTTAAGAAGTAATGGTGCTTAAACAAATCTGCTTTGTAAATTTGCACTCAGATCACAATAGAAAATTTAAAAAAAAAAAAAAAGCAGCAGCAGCAGCAGCAGCATTGGTGCTTATTGTTCTTTAAGATTTATTGTGTGCCTATAGTGTGGCAAGGAGCTCTGGTGGCACAGTGCCTAAGGCACTTGACTGCTAACCAGAAGGCTGGCAGTTCAAACCCACCAGCCATTCCTCAGAAGGAAGGTTGGGCAATCTACTTCTGTAGAGATACTGCCTCGGAAACCCAAGGAGGGTTTGCTATGAGTCAGATTCTACTCAATAGCAGTGAGTTTGGTTGGGTTTTATAGTGTGGCAGGCAGGCTCTGATATTAATATAATAAAAAGGTAGAATTTATTTCAATGATTTACTACATAATACTTGAAAAAGGAAAAGAAACTCTTTAACGATTTTCTCAAAGCTAATAAATAAATTAAAAGCCTTGCAAACATGAAAAACATGGTCATACAATATTAATCTTAAAAATACATATTTATATCATTGTGTTTTCCCCCCTAATTATTTAGGCTTAACTTCTTAATATATCATTTTTAGTATCCTAAATATAAAAACTTGCTGGGGTACATTGTAAATAAAATTTTATCAACAGACCCAGATTTAAATTACATTACTCCTTCATTTTAAGGAGCCCTGGTGGCACAGTGGTTAAAGCATTTGGCTGCTAACCACAAGGTCAGCAGTTGGAACCCACCAGCCGCTCTGCAGGAGAAAAGTGGGGCAGTCTACTTCCATAAAGATTTATAGCTTTGGAAACCCTAAGGGGTTGCTATGAGTCAGAATCCACTCTATGGCAGTGGGTTTGGGGTTTTCTTGGTTTATCCATCCATTTATCAATTTTTTAAATGCCTATAATATACCAGGAAATGTGCTGATTGTTATGGAAGAGGTCCATGAAATAGATGTAGAGTATAATAATCAACACAAATCAAATCCCCACTCATTTTCATTCTGTTCAGTTCAGTTATGACACCAGCTGTCCAGGTAACCTTCTTTCTCTGACTCTACACACCCAGAGATAGACCAGATCTGACAGGTTAAAAGGGCACCACTGTCCTTCAGACTGCCACATAGGCAGGCATCAGCCAGAAGTTGGGGAGTCCACATGATACCCTCACTTCTGACCTACTGGCTACAAATTCAAGATTTCCCTCTACCCTTTGGATGCAAGCTCAGGAGTGCTCCCTGAACTCCCTCACTTCTGACCTGCTAGTTCCTACTATTCCTTTGAGTTCTGTAATTCTCTGGAAGGACTTACAGTACTCACAGAAAGTGCTACACTTACAGTTACAGTTTTATTGTAGGAGAAAAGAACACAAATGAAGAGACTAGCATCGGGCGAGATCTGAGAGGATTCCCAACAAGGAGCTTCCATGTTCCAAAGGCACACTACCCTACAGTGTCCAAAGCTTTTACTGGAGAGGTGGGGAGAAGTCCAGCTCCTCTTATCTGAAGTCAGTTGATATGAGGGATCACAAGGTGGGTCTTTCTGGCCTGGCCACCCCTTACCCCAGAGTCACCTCACCAGTATACTCAGTTAGTTGTGGTCTGGAACCCTTGTTGTTGCTGTTGTTAGGTACCATCGAGTCGGCTCTGACTCATAGCGACCCTGTGTACCACAGAATGAAGCACTGCCCGGTCCCGCACCATCATCACAGTCATTGCCACACTTGGACCCATTGTTGCAGCCATCAGAGACCTTGCTGAAGACACTTAAACTCAAAGGTTTGGTTTTTTTTTTTTAATATTATCTCTCAGGAATTGAGGACAAAAACCAAATGCTTTGAGTAAAGTTAATCTAAACCCTAAATATCCTTCTTCATTGCTAGTTATTACTAATTATTTTAATAGTTAATTATCTTAGCAAATTTAATGCATTTATAAAATGATAAATTAATAGTATAGAAAAACTACAGCTATAACAGATCTATGTAACAAATATTTTATGATATAATGTATTGGTTTGTCATAATTTTAGTTTGATTAACTGGGACTATCTAGAAAGTAAAATCAAATCTAATTCTGGCCAAAGGGGGAAGAAACGAATGAATATGCTTGGTCTTAAGGCTCCCTACATTTCCAGTTATACCAGGTTCCCAAAAGAGGCAGGAGGAGGCAGACATCAAAGTCCATCTGCAGCAAGCCTACAAACCACTTTCCAGCTAAACATTCCTATTCCCAATCACAACAGTGACTGCATCAAACCAGCAAGGCCAACTCTCCAGGTTCACCATAAACAAAAAGACTCTTCTAACTCTGTCAGGCTGTCCTCCCCACACAATGTTCTCAGGCAGTGTTGGAAATGCCCCTTCCTTTCAGCTGGGAAGATAGTTAAGAATGGTCAAAAGGACACTCTAGCAAAAGTTATGGACTTGATTTGCCTGTTGAGAGAGGCAAGGTGCATGCTTCTACTTTCCTGGGCCTCCACACCCAAGAAAACACCAGAAGATCTCAGAGAACTTTCTCTAACGGTTCAAAGAAGAAAACGTCAGGGAACTTTGTCAGCTGAAGACCCCAATGTTAGACTTCGTTAGGTAGGCTAATCACAGCCAGATACAAGGGTCAGAAACAGGTGCAAGTTCCTTTGTTTCCAGACCTGAGTGAAGAGGCCTAAGTTTTTAAACTAGCCAAATAAGCAACAAACGTATTTGCTTAGGGAAATTATACTGCCCTGCTTTTATTACAGCTCTGCTGAGACCCGGTTTCTAGAAAGTGCTGAGATTTCCTTCAATCTCACAAAGCAAGATTTCTAATGACTGGTATGGACACAGAAAACTGTACTAGAAAAGCTTTTTATTTAGTGAAATAAATTTCTACAAATCAAACCAAAGCAAAACAAAAACAAATTCTACCTTTTTTTTTCTTTTTTTTGTTTGTTTTTTTTTTTTTTTTTTAGTATTCACAGTATACAAATGTTCACTAAACATGTAATATGATTTCAGTTTGCACTGCTGAATTTGTCTTAAGAGATCAAGGTCACTATTCCAGCCAACAGCAGCAAGGAAGACTTTAAGACTAGCCTGAAAGAACTCAGAGAGCCTAAGAAACATGGAATTGTGTACCATATAACTACAAGTATATTTTTAGACAGGAAAAAAAAATCATAAGCAAGAGAAACTGGGCCTGAACTCTAAAATTTTTATTAATTGAATAAATGTGAATAAGTTCAGGTTAGTTGGGCCTTTCTAAAACAAACATATTAAAACATAAATGAAATCCAAGAACACATAAAAAATAAAAATAAAAAGGACATAGAAAAGATTCGTGGGTCCAAGACAAGGGAGTTAAGAAATCAAACAATATTATGGACAAAAAATGCTACGATGGCACTGTGTTTAAAGCACTGGGCTGCCAAAAGCGCAGCAGTCTGAACCCATCAGCCTCTCCATGGAAAAAAGATGAGATAGTCTACTTCCATAAAGATTTACAGCTTTGGAAACCCTATGTGGCAGTTCTACTCTGTAAGTTGGAATTGACTCCATAGCAATGGGAATAAACAAAGAACTATTGTTTAGTCATCCTAGAGCACAACAATTTTTATATATGTATAAAAGTCAGGAAACACCACTGTTATATTCTGAGACTATATATATATAGTTGTTGTTATGTGCCGTCGACTCGGACACGTCTCATAGCAACCACTCCTTGGGTTTCCAAGACAGTATCACTATGAGTAGATTGTCCAACCTTCCTTCCAAGAAGTGGCGGGTTTGAACCACCAGCCTTCTGGTTAGCAGTCAACTGCCTTAGGCACTATGCAACCAGAGCTCCATATATATATATACCCAAATAATCCTTATAAATGGAAGTCACATCTCAGAAGCACAAAGAAATTCAAACTGATTTAGGTGCTATAAACTACAGAGGAAGCAGCTGCTGCTAAAATTTCAAGTTTCTTAATAGCTCCTATCAACAGCAAGACAAAAAGTAGTTTTTTCAAAGGCTCAGAGAAGACTCTCTTAAACAAACTACCCATGGTGTAATTGGAAAATTGAGATAAATTTATACATCACAGAATGCAGTAGTATTAGAGGAAAACCTCTGCCCATTTGTACATTAATTTAGCAAATAAGAGGGATGTATCAGCCCCTAGTAAGTAGCTTGGATGGCCCAGTACATTAGGCATTTGGCTGCTAACCATTGGAGCAAACCCACCAGCCATTCCATGGGAGGAAAATGAAGCAATCTACTTCCATTAAGATTTATAGCCTTGGAAACCCAATGGGGGTCGCTATGGAGGTTCAAACCCACCAGCCATTCCATGGGAGGAAAATGAAGCAATCTACTTCCATTAAGATTTATAGCCTTGGAAACCCAATGGGGGTCGCTATGAGTTGGGATCGACTACAGCAGTGGGTTTGGTTTGGGTTTTTTTGTTTTGTTTTGTTTTGTTTTGTTTTTTAATCTGCCTCTAAATTGATCAATAAACAAACAGCAGGCAGTAATTTTTGTTCATATACATATATTGTACCAATGTCCAAAGGATCTATTTATAATATTTCTAATACTATTTTCTAATAATCATTTGTACTCATTATCACCAAATATATGTTGGAATAGAGTTTGGGCAAAATATCATGTATGTTTCATATGTTGAAACTATTGCTGTGGAAATGTTGTTGTTGTTGTTGTTGTTGTTATCTGCAACACAGTTGGACCTGACTCATAGCAACCCCTCATTGGGTTTCCGAGGCGGTATCACTACAGAAGTAGATTGCCCAACCTTCCTTCCAAGGAGTGGCTGGTGGGTTTGAACCTCCAGCCTTCTGATTAGCAGTCAAGTGCCTTAAGCACTACGCTACCAGAGCTTCTATTGCTGTGGAAATAGGAAAATTAAAATGGGAAAAATTAAAACACCTACAAAGTTAATTTACTATTCATCCCAGTAAATCTAACTAATGCTAACCTTGGGTTCGACAATTTTTTAGAGAGAGCCCCCTCTACATCTCCAGTAGTGATGCTAATTGTCTTTAACCGTCTCCTTGCTCCTTCAGGGTGACTTAGGATATTCCATTCATGGTGAAAGCACGTGTGTAAGTGGGTGACTCTGGATAGCCAATCTTGAGGGTATCCATATGCAGCTTGTTTTAAGAAAAGTATGAAAATTTCAATTTATAAATGTTCAATTTATTCATTTAACAAGCAGATAAATTCTTTAAGGTGCTTACTCACCTTAAACAGGCCACTTGCTATAGTTTTCATCAGATAAAGGGACAAGGGGACACTTGAGAGTGAATTCTGGAGACTGGAGAGCAGAGCTGTTTGTAGGGGTATTTTTCCTAACGGAGGTGAAAACTGCCTGTCTTGTGAGAATTACCATGCTGCTGTATCTCCTTACCTGTGTGCATCCCAGTAGGTCACTGGGCAGCTGGCACCATGTGTACTGACTTCTGCCTGTCATTATATTTAGGGGAAATTAAAAGGACAGGAAATTTTAAGTTCTATGAATTGACTATGATGATAAGTATCATAACTTATACTTATGATAACATGACATAGAACTATATACATATATTGTACCAATGTCAATTTCTTGATTTTAATATAGAAGTATAATTATGTAAACCATTGTGGAAAAGTAGGTGAAGTATACATGGGTGCTCACTATATGATCTCTGCAACATCCTATAATCTATAACTATTTCAAAAGTTAAAAAATATATATTTAAGGCAAACAAACAACAAAAACCAGACAAGTGAATTAAGGCTGATCAAATCAAGCGTGTACTTAAATTCTTCCTAAAACATCTAAAACTAGCAAAAAAACAAGAGAAGTAAAACATATTCCCTACATAGTTCTCAGATACCATGTAACTTCTTTTACCTGATTGAAGTAGCAGAAAAGAGTGGGGAAAGGGAAGAATGAGTGTTTTGGGATTCTTGTCTAATACTCCATTCCTAATATTCTATGCATGCTGGCCCCCAAACAGGAAAGGACGTGTGAGAGACTTGAGCAGAACTGTGGATACACAGGCCCTGACAAGGGTCAGATCTGAAGAGGGAAATGGAAGGAAAGGATGGAGTAAAAGACAGGAGTCCAGCTCTAATCCCTGAATAACTATGCCCTGCCATACAAAGCCCCCTAGATTCTTAAATCATTCTGCCCACTCATTTCCACAAAGAGGGCTCAAATTTCCAGGCCCTGGGCTGTCACCTATTCTGCTTGTACTGCAACAGTCTCTCCCACCACCACTCCACTTCTACCTGTCCCCAATGTAGCCTCCTTACCCTCATGTTGCTGCCAGACTGGCCTTCCTGACACACCTCTGCTCACATTATCCTTCAGCGCAAGCACCTAGGACAGGCCCCCAGGGTCAGGTACTATTTTAAGTACTTTTATGCATTCTCTCATAATATTATCACTACAATACTATGAGATATGTATAAATTTATCATTATTCCCATTTTATAGACAAGGAAACTGACACACAAGAGAGGTTCAGTAACTCAGCCAAGATCACAAAGCTCATAAGCAGCAGAGCCATAATTGGAGCTAAGACAGTTCAACTCCAAGGCCAGTGCCTCATATCAACAGCATAAAATTCAAACTCTCAGCCTAGCAAGAAGCATTATCTTTCCAGTCTTATTTCCCTCTCTTCTGCTTCATTCCCTTCTTACTGCCTGGAATGAAGCTTTCCACAATGCAATTCTCCCGATGAATATGCAGTGATTGAATGAGTGTCCAACCTAATGAATGAACAGTCAGTTTTTATTTCACGCAAACACGGTCCTTATTTTCAATGCCATAGGGGAAAAAAAATGTGTTTCAACTTCTGCCCAGGAAGTCTAATCTCTGAACATGAAAGCAGGCAACAAAGAAATTACACAAGAGCTTGTTAGATTAATTATTCATGTCCTTACCGTCAGCAAGGGCTTCCAAGCAAGGCAGCGGAAACAAATCTGCATCCCAGCCTTGTTACAAGTCACACTGGGTGGGGGTAGCTGGGCACAGGTTGTTGAAACACGGTTCCTCCATCCTAGAAGCAGTTTTTTACAATATATCTCTTTACTCCGAAGGAAAATTTGGCCAATCTATCATAGAGAAATCACACTGACAGAAGTCTGGGTACTTAGAACAAAATCTGCTTTTTTTTTCTCTAACAACTAAGCTTCGTTTGGTGGCAACAAGTGGGATAAAGTAAAAACACAAACAGTTACACATAACCTGTCACTTAATCCCTATAGCAACATTCTGAGGCATCATTATCCCCATTTGGCTGCAGAAACGGAGACACAAATATGGTCAGTAACTTAGCCAAGACCACACAACAGAGCTAAGATAAGAACCCAAGTCCCCTCACACCAAGTCAAGCCCAAGGGTCCCAATTGTGAAGAAAGGTTATTTTCTAATAGATCCTGTCCCACACACACTTCTTCTATGGTAGGGAGAGGCTCTGCCTAGGAGTCCAACCTGGGGCTGGTTGACAAGGGAATAGAGGATCCCTGTAAGAACTGAGTGATGGCTGGCAACAGGGCCTCATACTGAGGTTTCTGAGGGTTTAAGATAGTCGATGTGTTCAAACTGTGTACAACTGTGTACAATTAGTGATGGTTCTTAATAGGGCTTCTCTCTCTTCAGCTTCCCTTTTCCCCAAAACATCTGAGCTACCCAGAAGCAGAAAAGAAGAAAGTAGCCACACCCACACTTATCCCACCTGCTTCACAGGGACAGACTTCAGCTGATGGCAACCTTCTGTGTGTCAGAGCAAAGCTAGGCTCCACCCGGTGGAGCTGGGGATGGAGGAAAGGGGAGAGAGGATATCTCTCTGTACTGCTGTTTGGTTTTTTTTTTTTTTTCCCAATCAGAGAGGAATATCTTTCCCAGAAGTTCCCATCTGGCTTTCCATTAAGTCTCATGGAATCATTGATTTTTCCAAAGTAGATGATCAGGACTTTACTCCGTGGCACCTCAGGGTGGACTCAAACCTCCAACCTTTCAGTTAGCAGCCAAGCACATTAACCATTGCACCACGCAGGGACTCTGTAGGGACAGAGAGCAGAATCTAATTGCCTTTAACCTGGATAAACTCACTACAGGGCCACGGTGGGGGCAAATCCTTGCTGCAGGCCAGGAAGCATCTCTGGGGAGATGGGAGAGAGGGCTCAAAGCAGGGACAGCACATGATGTACACGGGGAGGGTTATGAAGCATGTGTGCTCTGTGGGAACAATACTGAAGGGACTGGAATTGAGGAGAAGTGTTGCTGAGGGAGACCTAGTATTTTTAGCTATGCAGCGAAAAAGTTTATTATTCTTGAAAATTCTACAGCATGAAAGAAAAATGTGGTATAAAGCTTGCTTTGATTATGAAAATCCTACCAGAAAACAGATTTGACAAGTAATTTTTATCAATTTCACCTTAATGAAATAGGTCAGGATTCACATTATGGGAGAGGAAGAACTTTCCAAGACTGTTCTATGTTTGGGAGACTATGGCGGCCACAAGTATATTTTGTTATTCACACAGTACAATGGGGGAGCAAAAGGTTGTTATGAAGCAGCAAAGGAAAAATACAACTTATTTATTTTAAGGCGCTCTGGTTACACAGGACGTAGGGTATCTGACTGCTAACCAGAAGGCTGGTAGTTCAAACCCACCAGGCACTCTGTGGAAGCAAGACTGGGCAATCTACTTACATAAAGATTTACTGCCTCAGAAACAAAACAGGGGTCACTATGAGTGAGAACTGACTTGACAGCAATGGGTTTGGTTTTTGGTTTTTATTTATTTTAGGTATGTAACATCCATAAAACATATTATCTCTTCATCACCTTCACTAAAGTTTATTTTTAAACAGATATTCAAAATATTTAAGCTACAATCCTATCACAGCTGCTGCTGAATCATCAATAGTAGAGTTACAGGTTTACATTCACTCTCACCGATATGTCCACAAAATTCCAGTATTTATTTTCAGAATATTTTTCATGTTGACAATTAAAAACACACAAGTTCATCAACATTTCACTTTTATTATCAGAGCAGTTTACAAAGAAATTTTTGGACTCAAAATACACAAGACAATTATTAAGGTTAAAATTTTTAAGCATTACTATTTCTGGAATAAAAAATCATACATCTAAGATAAAAGAATGATAGGAGAGTGTTGGCTTATTCCAGAAATATTAATCTACACATGAAAAGCAATTTATTTGTGGTAATGTAATTAAACAGTTAATACACTGGACAATGACAATTTAGCCTACCTGGGATATCAGTTAAGCTGTTTTCAGTCACAGATAACGAACCAAAATGTACTTAAGCAATTTGGACATTTATTTACCTCTCTTTGAAAAAAAAAAAAAATCTCTGGATGTAGGTATTTCTAAGGTTAGTTCAGGGACTCAACAACATCATCAGGGACCCAGGCTCTTTCCATCTTTTTGCTCTGCCAGCCTCTGTCATCGGCAACCACCACCTCATGATTGCAAGATGGCTGCAGCAGCTGCACATAATACATCATTACACAAGAATGTACAAAGCAGGGAAGCTGGGGATGGAGGAAAGGGGAGAGAGGATATCTCTCTGTACTGCTTTTTTTTTTCTTCTTCCCAATCAGAGAGGAATATCTTTCCCAGAAGTCCCCATCTGGTTTTCCATTAAGTCTCATGGAACAGAACAAAGTCAAATGCCCACTTTTAAGCCAATTTTTGGCAAATATTGCCATGTTAGTCTAATAAGTCTTCATTCATCCTCCAGGGCAAGGCACATTGATGCCTCAACAAAATTGGTGTTCAGTTAGCAAGGAAGAAAGTGAGGTGGGCAACCAAGTACCTGCTACATGGATAAAAAAAGAGAAGAATCGCTTATACTGTTGAGCATCTCTAGTACCAGGCAGCCTATCATGCACATTGTATGCATTATTCACTTACTTCTCAGTAGCTAGAGGCATTATCCTCAGGTGGTGTAGTGCCTAAGGCATATGACTACTAACCAGAAGGTTGGTAGTTCAAACCCACCAGCCACTTCATGAAGGAAGACTGGGCAATCTACTTCTGTAAAGATTTACCACCTTGGAAACCCAAAGGGGGTCACTATGAGTCAGAATCAACTTGATGGCAATGAGTTTGAGGGGTTTTTATTTTTTTATTTTTATTATTATCATTTTCCAGATGAGGAAACTGAGGCACAGAGTGGTCATATAGCTTCTCAAGGTCTACCTGGAAAGTGCCATAAATAGGATTTATATTTAGGCTGTCTGATCCCAGAGCCAGCAAAGACTGACATTGGGTGGTTATAAAAATGTAAAAGGAGAGAAGACAAATAAAGGGGCTCCAGAATTCATTTTGAAGGGTAAGCTATTAAAAGGAAAAGAATTATAAGGCTCTTCAAATTTCCACTGGAAAACATTTCATTTCACCTATCTTCATTGCATTATGCTAAGAAGGGAGGACATTATCCCAGGTATAACCTGAACTTTATAATATTCCTTTTTAAGTATTTTTTATTTATTGCTAAAGTGTTTTTTAAAAGATGTTTTAGAATTCACATGTCACCAACACCATAATAAAATTGTTTATTTCTTCATGATCTTTTTATGTATTTTATTTATATATATATACACATACACATGTGTATATGTGTATGTGTGTATGTATGTATGTGTTTTATATATATATATATATATACATATGTTTGTTGAGATATTTCAACAAATGGATGCCCCATTGGAGGCACT
>NW_006921589.1:37977254-38011389 GCF_000298275.1 Orycteropus afer afer | reverse complement strand
ATATATATACACACACACACACACACACACACAACACACACATATTTAACTTTCAAACCTTTCTTTGTTTTATCTCCTGTCTTCCTAAACATCATTTTGAATAGCTGCAAGTTATTCCATATCTATTTATCCACTGTTGGCCATTTAGATTCTTTCTAATTTTTCACCAACAGAAACAATAATAAAATCAGTATTTTTTTTCTTCCTTAGAAGTTTTTCTAATTCCAAGGAGTGGGATTTCTGAGTCAAAGAGTCTGAACATTTGTAAGACCTTTTACATCCCCTGCCATTGTGCTTTCCAAAATAACTGAACCAACTGACACTGCTACCAGCAGTATAAGAGTATACCCCTTTCCTGAGGTCACATCAGCTTTGCTTTATTTATATTTATATTAATAGCCATAAAATGATTTCTCATTATTTTTTCTCAATTGCATTTCTTTGATTTGGAGTAATGGCTTTTTATAGGAGTGTTTAAAGTACTTCTTCCTATGGAAACTGTTCCTCTTTGTCCATTAATCTTTCTAGGTCTTAGTGCTGTTATGATTCACATATTTCAAAACAAAATTGGCTTAATTTCATTTCTACAAACTACATGCAGACTAAGTGACTGGATCATCCAAACTTATACTTGGGAGGACCCAAATTCTAGCTCATTTCCCAGACATATATTTCAACAACTAAGGCTTGAACGTCAATCTTAGCTATGACATTATGAACAATATGAACAAGAATGTTTTCATTGCTTAACTTTTGTTTTTTTACAAATGACATCTTAGGATCACTATACTCACTGTTTAAGAGTAATATTAATATTTATATATCAATCCTTGTTTTCATGGCCAACTACACTCTACAAATAAATACTTATTCTTTCACATGGGATAACTGCCATTATAACTCCTTTGTGTTTTTATCCTGAAGTGCTAGGTAAGCACAAAATCAGAGAAGGGCTATGTTCAGATTTTTTTTTTTTCCCCTGAAAGGAAAAAAAAAAAAAAAAAACTCCTCAAAATATATACCATAAAACCTGCTAAAGTCAAAACTGGTGTGAGGCAGAAACTTGTCAGAGAAGGAAAGCTCAAATATTTTCCACAATTAGACAGCAACAGAAAAGTGGTGAGACTGCCCTCTGTCACAGGCTAAAAACTTGCAAGATCCAGAAAAACAAGCCAGTCCTGAGTTCCAGTTCTCACAGATCTCACTTTCCAGGGCTGATTCATATACATTTATTCATTCATACACTGTTGTATATGATACTTTTAGACATCATCACTCTGCCTCTTATCTAAATATTTAATTCTTAAATCAGAATCACTGAAAGAACTTTTTTTGAAATACAGATTCCCATCCCTGTTTCAGGTCTACCAAATCAAAATCTTTAGGGTTGCAACCTAATAATTTATACTTTTAAAATATTCCCTAAGTTGTCAAATATTTTAGCTGAAAAATTCTCATTTTAAACTAAATCTTAACAAGAATGATAAGCCTAGTATTTCCATTGATTCTAAAATGCTGCTAAGCAAAAGATCTGTATTTACTTCTACAGTGCTTTGAAAGGTGCCCTTGGAAGACAGTGCACAGTCCTAACTACTATTTACCTAAGGAGTGAGTTAGGGAAGAGCAGAGGCCAGAAACAAACATTTTGACTTGGTATAGGACCCAAACTGTTACAAGCTTTTTGCAAGCCCACCTAAGAGGAAAGGTCCAAGGTATGCATTATGTGGCACCCAAGACCAACACCTGTACCCCCAATTTATTCTCAGGCTGCTGCCCTGCAGAGAAGTAATTAGGAATTCTCTGTGCTACTTTAAAGGTTTGAGGATTTTTTGGTATTTTTTGTTTTCTCATTGTTTTTCTGCTTATTTATTTGTTTCACAAAAAATAACACTCAAAGTCCAAAAGCTCCCGTACCAGGATGGTACAACCACAAGTAATTTTATCTTTGTTAAACTTTTCTTCATTATTTTGGGGACTCTATGTTTATGCTTCAGGAGAAATGGAAAAGGAATCCATAAGAAGTGGGTGATGTCCCCAATATCTCCAGTGGTTGCTAATAATAATGTCACTTAGATATTATTAGAATCTTATTCTGTCAATAAACAGTGAGTACTGTGTTCGGTAATGTTGATTTCTGCATTCTTCTACTAATGTGAATTAATATTAAATATGGATCCTATATATATATTTCTTCTACATATGTGTGAATATATATTCTACAAAGCTTTTGGAAGAACTCAAAAAACAGAAGGATGTTAATGAAGAAACCATCATAAGTCAATTTATCACTAATCCTTCAGGGTATTTCCTTTTAAGTGTTAAATCACAGAGAGCAGTTCAGCTGGGGCCTCAGCTGGGTGGAGAGAAGGCACTGTGGTTAGAGTTTTATCTTCTCTCTGTAGCCCACAGTAAGAAAGTCATGCTATGGGAAGTGGGTTAGCAGGAGACATGCCAACATTTTATGTTGTCCTGTAGTTAACAAGTAAGAGTTAACTGTTTACAAGTCTATTGTTAGCTCCAGAACTGGCTAAATCTTATTATTCATCCTGATTTCATAAACAACATTTATAATGTGTCCAGGGTTCCTTGAAAGATTATATTGTTTCTTAGCTCAGCCATCCCCAATGGGAGTATTCTATACCCAGTTTTGTAATACACAGGCAGCAAATTGAACTAAAACAGACAAAACCACCCAGTACTTTACCTCATGGTTTCATGTTAAACTTCCCACTCCAGACTGTAAAAAAGATAAATCAAGAATTGGCCAGGAAATTTTAGTACTTCCTGAACTGACCCAGCAAAGAGTAAAAAGGTTTACTCTTTGCTACTAACCAAAAAGTTCATGGTTAGAACCCACCCAATAGCACCACAGAAGAAAGGGCTGGTGATTTGCTTTCCTAAGGATTACAGCCAAGAAAACCCTGTGGAGTTCAGTTCTACTTTGTAACATGTGGGGTCGCCCAGGGACATATATATCCATATCAATATATTAAAATAATAGTTCTTCTAAGGGGAAAATTGATACTCCAAGAGGATGTACTAGGTGCATTACAACATCTCATGTACCCAGTGGGATGTACACTGCCTTATTCAAAATGCTCCCTCTCAACAGTAAACCAATCCACCAAGTAAGTTCCTGAGGGCCATTTGTCCCATGTGCTGCCCCAAGCCCTACCCATAGTAACCAGAGAAGGACTCAACTCAAGGGACCAAGGAGATTCTCTTTCCAGGGAATGTGGGAAAGGGATGGAGAGAGAGTGGAATTTAGTCTCTTTCTCTGGCTGCATCTGTAGCCATGTTGTCCCCTTCAGAAAGGGCAGGACTAAAGAAGATGCTCAAAGAGGAACAGAGGCAAGTAGAGGAATGAAAATGTTGCCTGGGTCCACGGCAGACATCCCATCTGTGAGCCATCCTTTCTGGGGCCAAGTTCTGCCCATTTGGAAGCTCAGCTCCCAGAGTACCTCACCTTAGTGCACCACAGAGAACTGCCATTTGAGAAACATAAACTAAATGATCACAAAGGCAAAATATGGCAACCTAGGGCTCAGTCACCACAAGGTGGACCGCTTTCGCTGTGGGTACAACCTTAGCCCAACAACTTTCAGGATACAAAAAAAAAAAAAAAGACACCAAGGGAAAGTAAAACCAAATTAACAACAATGCAGGTTCCTATTTAGAGATAAACTGGGTAGTCCACCTTATGTAAGAAGAAGGAATAAATCTAACATGTTTTTCCTGAAAAAAGTTTTTAACTTTAATTTTTTTTTTCAGTTTTGTAGTTTTGGAATTTAAAATTTGCAAACTGGTGTATTAGCAAGGCATTTATTTGGCTACTAGCCAGAAAGTCAGTGGCTTGAACTCACTAGCCGTTCCTCAGAAGAAAGATGAGGTGGTCTGCTTCCATAAAGATTTACAGACTTAGAAACCCAATAGGAATCACTATGGGTTAGAATCAACTCGTTGGCAGTGAGTTTGGTTTGGAAATTATAATTATGGGTCCAAAAAAAAAAAAAAAGGTGAAGGAACCGCAGGCCTGTCTTCAGCAGTACTGCTGTGAACTTCCTCTTTCTCCAGGTTGTTTCGTGCTTTGCTGTTGTCACTGCTGACAGTGTGGAAAGAGGCACCACGCTGGGTTTCCCCAACCAGGATGCCCATAGACACCACGCGGTGGTCAGACAACAGAGACAGCAAGGCCAAAATGCTAACAAGGGCTAACAATGTACCTGTGGTTGCAAAATGAAACCAGAGCAAGATATTGCACTTAATATAAAAGTTTTTTGACAAATAAAGGAGATTTTAATCCTGTGTGTGTGTGTGTGTGTGTTTGTACACTGAAGAGAATTTTTTAAAGGGTACAGTTTAAGAATAACAAAGACTATTGCTCTATCTAGACTAAATATAGAAAAATGTTTTATTTCCTCATATGGGGAAGGGTATTCTTGTAATATTATATTCTGAAATTATGCTATTTTAATGGGGACTGTTATGCCTAAGGCATTTGACTGCTAACCAGAAGACTGGTGGTTCAAACCCATCAGCCACTCCTCAGCAGGAAGGTTGGGCAATCTACTTCCATGGTGATATCGCCTCGGAAACCCAAGGAAGGGTCACTATGAGTCAGATCCGACTCCCCAGCAGTGAGTTATGGATTGAATTGGGTTCCCCAAAATTGCGTGCTGTAAATTCTAACCCTTATATCTGTGGTTATAATCCCATTTGGGAATGGATTTCCTTTATTATGTTAATGAGGCAGGATTACTGTAGGGTATGTCTTGAGTCAATCTCTTTTGAGATATAAAAGAGATAAGCAAGCAAAGTCAAGTGAGCAAGCTGAGATGGGGGAAGAGAGGTGCCAGGCCCGTGAAGATCACCCAGGAGCGGAAGCTCTAGAGAGTCAGAGACCTTCCTCCAGAGACAAGAGAGAGAAAAAGGCTTCCTCGGGAGCTGGAACCCTGAATTCAGACTTCCAGCCTCAGAAACTGTGAGATAATAAATTTCTGTTTGTTAAACTCACCTACTTCTGGTATTTCTGTGTCGCAGCACTAGAGAACCAAGACAAGGGCTCTTCTGGACATATGCCTTGAGAAAATATGTGCATGTGTCCTATAACTTGAACGCATTTTCAAAGCTAAGAACTCTTATACTGTTTCATAAAATTCAGACCACTTTCACTTATTGGTCTACAAGGGAGAAAACTTAGACCAACGTGAAAAAAATTAAATTTTTAAAGAAGTGGGGGAAGAGATTTCAGATGAATGAAAGAATGAATTTCTAGCAACCCAAACTGTCCAACAATAGACTAGACTGATATCTAAATTACTAGGTCCCTAAACTAGAAAACAACACTATACCTCAATGTCTACTACACATACCAGAAAAGATTCCTGCCTTTGTATTATGTGTCTTTGAAAGATCTCTTAACTTTAAGGCTTAAAAATGTAGACATTCTCCATATACTGATGGCTTTACAAAAGATACTTGTAGGCACAGTAGCTGCTGAGCAATCAAAAGAACAGACAATTTGGACACAAGTTATCGACAGGGACGTAATAAAATCAAAGTGCATTACAGCCATTACATCAAGAAAGAAATCAACCTAGGGAAGATGAAGAGGAAAAAAAAATAATAGCTCATGAATTTACTTTTTAGTCTCAAGTTTGGATAGACATAGATATACAGACAGATAGATACACTTCTAAGATTCATTCTGAAAAAAAGTATCATTTTTATACAAATACATTAATCCCCTGAAAAATAAATTTTTTTAAAAGGCCTAGGTCTTTTAGAACATGGCAATGGAAAACAAGGGGCTATAAGGGTCTGTGCATAAACAAATGTCGAGAAGCTCCTATCCTAAACCAATTTACTTCTATGAAATTGGAGCCAGCCACATGACCTAGTCCACAACTCCTATGTAGTCTCTCTAATAGTGGACTGTGCTGTGAGGGGCTTCAGTCTGCTCAGAGATCACAGATTGGAGACAAATATACAAAAAGAGAAAGGATTAAAAATGAATTCATGCTTCTGGTATCTTGGGGATGCAGAAGAGAGACATTTCCAACCCCCTAAAATCAGCCTATCTGATACAATAAGGGAGAGGGCAGCACAACATGACCAGTGGCAAGAGAAACCACCGGAAGACGCACGAGAGCAAAAGGCAACAGAAGTAAGTACTATTATAAACGTAATCTTGCAATAATAGTAATAACAAACATCTACAAGGAAATATATAGGTAGACATGCGAGCTGAATAGATGTGAGAATAGGAATAAGAGTACATTGATGAGTACATATAAGTTTAGCAGAAGATATATGTTGTTGTTGCTATGTGCCGTCGAGTCGGACCCGACTCACAGCGACCCCTTCTTGGGTTTCCAAGGCAGTATCACTACAGAAGTAGATTGCCCCATCTTCCTTCTGGGGAGTGGCTGGTGGGTTTGAACTGCCAGCCTTCTGGTTAGCAGTCAAGTGCCTTAGCCACTATGCTACCAGAGCTCCCAGAAGATATATATATACATATATACACACACACACACACACACACACACACTCATATGTGCTACAAATATATCTAAAGATATTATAGAACAGACAAGGGACAAAGTTCTGAAAACCTCTTAGCCATTACCAAATACCTCGAGGGAATGAGTCACTGGCTTGGGTACTTAGGACCACAATCTCAGGGGCATCTAGGCCAACTGGCATAACACAGTCCCCAAAGACAACGTTTTATATCCTACTATGATGAGTAGTGACTAGGGTTTTAAAAGCTTGCAAGCAGCCATTTAAGTTGTAAGTATTGGTGTCTCCCCAACTGAAGCAAAAGAGAGAAGAAAACCAAAGTCTCAAGGAACCAATTAGCCCAAAGACTAAGTGACCACACAAACCACAGCCTCCACTCCACTGAGACCAGAAGAACTAGATGGTGGTCGGCTACCACTACCACTCTGATCAGGATCACAATAGGAAGTCCTAGACAGAGAAGGAGAAAATAAATAGAGAGGACAAAACTCAAAATCATAAAAAGATCAGACTTACTGGTCTAATAGAGACTGCGACAACCCCTAAGACTATGGCCTTTATACACTACAGAACTTCAGTTGATTGCTCAGGATCAACTTTCAGCCAAACAACAGACAGGCCTATACAGTGAATTATAACAATAACAATAAGTGAACAATAACAAGGGAGGAATGTACTCTTCAATGCAATCAACCATACAAGACCAAAAGGGCAGAATTTTCCCAAAAACAAACTCAGAAAGCAGGAAGGGGCAATAAAGACGGACGAACGGAAACAGGGAACCCAGGGAGGAAGTGGGAAGTGTTACATTGAGGGGATTGAAACCAATGTCATGAAACAAAATGTGTATAAACAGTTGAATAGAAAACGATTTTTCTCTGGAAATTTTCACGCAAACTACAACCAATCATCAATAAAAGTCATTATCTTTATAAAACTAGAGGAATGGGTAAGGGGAAAAAAATCACTTCATCTCCTACAAAGAAAGCCCACTGTTTACACAGCTTTGGGTTTAAGAGGCAGGAGCCTGAGACTAAGGGAATTCTAGGACTCACTGAAGCAGCAGCCATAGCGTCTGTGTGTATTTCTTTACATCAAGGTGATTCACTCTCTTCTAGGTCATTCTTCTAGGTCATTTTGCAAAGGAGGTTAGTGGATCAAATCTGGGTGCCATGCAGACCCACCTACCAGAGGTGGCTATCTTCCAGTTCAACATGGTTTCACAACAGCTTTGAGAGGTATTCTTTGAGAAAAAAATTAAAGGCACACAGAATTTTTAACTTGATAAACCTCAAAGAATCAACATAAAGTACTAATCAGTTTTTGTGGATTTTTTTCAAATCTTTGAAAAAAAGGGACCATGGCTTTCTTCAGTTCCATTTTCTTGTAAACGTGTTTCAACATGTGTTTTCTTGATCTGTTTCGGTGTCCCTCTCAAAGGACTGAGATGTAATACTTTACTCTGAGTTAAAAAAAAAAAAAATACAAAACTCAGTGCCATCGAGTTATTTCAGACTCATATGACCCCATAGGGTTTCCAAGGCTGTAAATCTCTGTGGTAGCAGATTGCCTCCTCTTTCTTCTGTGGATCAGCTGGTGGGTTGGAACAATCAACCTCTGATAGCAGCCGAATACCTTAACCACAGTGCCAGCAGAGCTCCTTTTACTCTGAGTAGATACTCATTGATACTGCCTCGGAAACCCAAGGAGGGGTCACTATGAGTCGGGTTTGACTCGACGGCACATAACAACAACAACAACAGATACTCATTAAATGCTCTGAGAGCTCTGAGGAAAAACTTCTGGCACACTCAAACTGAGAAGCCAATGTTTCCCAAAAAAGGAGGCCTAGACATATATACGAAATAAGGAGCCCTAGTAGTACAGAGTTAAAGTGCTCAGCTGCTAATTGAAAGGTCAGCCTTTCAAACCCAAAAGCTGCTCCATGGGAGAAAAACATGGCCGTCTGTAAAGTCTCCTGTAAAGATTTACAGCCTGAGAAATTCTATGGGGCAGTTCTACTCCAGAGTCACTATGAATTGGAATAGACTCTGTGGCAGTGGGTTTTTTGGTTTGGTTTGGTTTTTGCTTTAGACATACAAGATACTTCCAAAAGTTTCCTTCTGAGTTCTTAAAGACTAGGTGTCTAGTGCTCTAGTGCTGCTATAACAGAAATGGCACAAGTGGATGGCTTCACAAACAGGAATTTTATTCTCTTCCAGTTTAGGAGGCCAGAAGTCCAAATTCAGAGTGCCGACCCTAGGTGCTAGTTGAAGGCCCCTCAAGTGTGAGCTTCAGCTCTGCCTCTTATTCCAGGCCCACTGGATCCAGAGGCATCTTCTAACTCAGACAGCTACTGTCTGCTAAGGCTGAAAACCCAAGATTGGCAGGGAAAGTGGGACAATCTCAAAATTGGTAGGCTACACAGCAGGTCACTGGCTCAGTGTAGGAACAATGACAAAACTCAGCAGGCCACTGAAATGAAGACAGCCAAATGCAGGATCCAAACGCGCCAAAAAAAGCTAGATAGCTGCCTCAAAGCTTCTCCTTATATACTGGAAGCAGGCCACACCCTAAAAGCAACTACTTAACTGCTCACAGCAGATTCCACCGTGGAGGTGATTACAATCTCATCATGTGGAATAACTACATCCAGCTGCCCAACCACTCAACACCACTGGCCCAGCCAAGTGAACACACAATCTTAACTAGGTAAAACAGCCTTGAACACAATCTTCCCACAAAAACAATAATGTGGGGGGGGGGGGTGATACAAGGTAATCACCTGAGTAAGTGAAAAGCAGAACGTCCCAGGGCTGTGGGGATGGGAGGATGGTCCATTGAGTCAGGAATCACTGCCCCTACCTGAGGCCTTAAGTAATCAGCTCCAGTTTCCACATCCATGTCTGCCTTCTCCTGCCCTCACTCTTCCAGATCTCAATTCACTGCCGTCAAGTCAGACCCGACTCATAGTGACCCCTCCTTGGGTTTCCGAGGTGATATCACTACGGAAGTAGATTGCCCAACCTTCCTTCCAAAGAGTGGCTGGTGGGTTTGAACTGTCAACCTTCTAGTTAGTAGTCAAATGCCTTAGGCATTATGCCACCAGAGCCCCTCTTCTAGAGCTACAAACCGGGAAAACAGCACAGCCACACACTCAACCTTCTCCTTATAAAAATAATATGTAAACCTAAGAAGCAAGAACAAACACAGGCACTTACCAGATCTGGGAGTTAAAAGTCTAGTTTTGAGGTAACTCCTTGTTAATTCCCTTGTTCTAGATTCCTCTTGTCAGTCCACCATGATTTTCCATCATTGGCTAATTTTTGGAAGTAGATAGCCAGGATTTTCTTCCTAGTCAGTCCTAGTCTGAAAACTCTGCTGAAACCTCCACCATGAGTGACCTGCTGGTATTTAAAATACTGCACTGGTGGCACAAATTCCAGCATCGAATAAATTCATAAGCCACCACAATATGACAAACTGACAGATGAGTAATAGTAGCTTCTCTAGGCTTTTATTTTACCTAAAACTTTGAAGTATCTATCTCCTAGGGCATGTAAACAACCTTTGCTCTTCTATAAACAGAGGGCCACCTGCCAGAACTCATTGAAAATAATATGGTCAAATAAGAGAAGAAGCATATTGCCTTATAAGACCTTAAGCAAAATCACTCACCTTAGTGGCCTCATCTAAAAAAATGGTGGTAACACCTTTTTCTGGAGGCAGACACCTGACCCATACAATGTTTTCAAGGAGATTCATCAAAAGTTTTCTTATCAAATGAAAAGGAAAATAATAATAATAATCTTTTCCCAAAATGTTCACTCCTAGTCTCTATGGCAAAGATAAAGCTTTGATGACATTGGATACCCTGATTCTTTGGTAGTAGCTGTCACAACTGTCAAATCTCCTAGAGAGTGTTTAAAGTGGAGTGACAACCAGGAATCCTAGAGAATATGAGACTTCTCGTTGCTAAACAAAAGACTAAGACATCTTGTGTTTGAGACAGAAAGATGTGCTACTAAACCAACAAGAATATTTGCCTCATATTAAACAAGACACGGGGACTGCTACACTCTTCAAAAATGATCACAAGAGAGAGGATGCAAGTCTAATTCACCCCTTATGAGGAAAATAAGATCTGAAAAATCTTAGATACTGAAATCATCTTTTCTGTGTGATGGGATAAGAGAAAAACCAAGGGGAAAATGCAAACACACACATACTCAACTAAAAGTCTATGATGTATGGTGTACGCTACTAGGCTTTACAACAAGAATCCGAGTATTAGGGACAGCTCACATCCTAACAACTAGTGCACAACAGTCGTATACTTTTATACAAACAAACCTTGTTCACCATACAGCAGTTCCTTATGATGGAACACTCTGGGCAGAGAGCAATAAACAAAATCCAGACAGGAAGTAGCCAGAAAGAATAAATGGCAGAGCTTTCTGGCATGATCTCCTTGCAGAAAGACAACAGATATTACTCTATTTTAATAAAATTACTTTAGAATCCAGGCCCAAAATTAGTTATTAATGGGGTTATTCTTTTTTTGTGTGTGGGGGGGGATCCTTCATAAGTGTAGCCACAGACAGCTCCAGAATCGAATTCTCATCCCGGATGAAGTATTTCTCATTCTCTAGAGGTAGCCCCTTTCTGAAGCCTTTTCTCATCTTGACGCATATGGATTTATGATATGGAAATTCTGTGTGAAAATTTCAGCTTGCCAAGATGAGTCCATTCTTCCCACAAAAGAATGCTTAAAAAAGGAACAATCACTTTTAACCTTTAAGAATGACAAAACATTCAAAACTTACTTTCCTAACATGAAGGTCTGAGTAACGCATTAAGCAGGATATAAACACTGCATGATCTGTTTGTGTGTTGTCTGTGTATAATACATACATAACGTATGTATGCCTCTTTAAAAGGTTTAACATCGAGTCTGAATTTGCCCAGAAGCCACAGTAAGACAGCAATACTGAAGAGAAAATGTGACTATTTTCATGTGACAGAAAGTTGTCTCCCCAGTATCCATTCTCTACTTTCTCTATGTTGGGTACATGGCTGTCTACCTAAAGATTACACTTCCTAGCCTCCCTTGCAGCTAGATAGCTATGAGACCCAGCTCTGGCCAATGGTATATGAGCCACATGATGTCTGCAACTTCTAGGTCATGCTCTTAAAGGAAAGGAGCCAGCCCTACTTTTTCCTATTCCCATTTTCCATGATGGTGGGAACTGGAGCAACCATCTTAGTCAGAGCTGAAAAGTGTATCATCAGAACAGCAGAGTAATAAGAGACAAGGAGCCTTTTGCCCTAACATCATGGATCATCTTATCCGCCCATGTCTGCTCATACTCAAACCACTGTAAATGAGAATACAGTAAACTTCTGTGTTGTTATTTTGATCAAAACGGTACCCTAACTATCATAGGCTGGGTTTCCTAGAGAAGCAAAACCAGTGAAGCATATATATAACTATATGTAGATTTATTTCAAGAAAGTGGCTCACACAATGGTTGAGGCTTGCAAGTTCCAAATCTGTGGGCCAGCAGCGGGCTGGAGCCTTCTCCTGACTTACATGGAAGCAGGGGCTGACAAACCCAAAATCTGCAGGTCAGGTGGCAGGATGCTGGCTCACATCCCAAGAACTAGAAGTCAGAGGATGACAAGGTAAATGCAGGATTGAAAGAGAGAGTGCATGCCAGAGCACTTTGCCAGAACAACCATATATATGGGATGCTGGCCACACCCCTAACTGATTAGCTGCTCACATCAGATCACAAAATGGAGGATGATTACATATCTACCAAACCACTGAACCCCCCATCCACCAGCCACTCCTCGGAAGGAAGATGGGGCGATCTACTCCCATAGTGATACTGCCTCAGAAACCCAAGGAGGGGTCGCTATGAGTCAGGGCCAACTCGATGGCAAATAACAACAACAACAAACCACTGAAAATCATGACCTAGCCAAGTTAACACATAACCATCATCCTAATATATCTTTTGAAGCACTTTGAATTCAGTAACTCTTGTTTTGTTTTGATATCTGTTCCTTAAACAGAAGCTACCTTTATTTCTTGAAGAGACTTTCCCATTGTGTTTTTAGTATCAGATTTTAGTGTTTGATGTTAGTTAGATGTTGTTGTTGTTGTTTGATGCAGTTGAGTCCTTCTTCCCAGTCTGTCTTAGTCTGGAAGCTCTGCTGAGACCTGTCCACCGTGGGTGACCCTGCTGGTATCTGAAATACCATGGCATAGCCTCCAGCCTCACAGCAACACAAGCCACCACAGTACCACAAACCAACAGACGAGTAGTGGACTGAGATGTTAGTATCAATCTTTTTGTATTTCTTAGTATTAGTTTTCACAATTCCTAAAATCAGTTCTAAAATAATTAATTAATTAATCTATATCAAGAGACAGATTTCCTACCCTTTACTCAGTGTCCTTAGAGAAGAAAAAAACCTTTTCTTATACTCTAGTACCCATCTCAATCACTTGGCAAAGATCTTGTCCCCTTCATTTGTGCAGTCTGAGAAGGTAGGACATACCTCAGCAGTGGAATGCTTTATATCACTTATAGAATGAGAACCATATCTTAACCTCTCCTAGACACTTGAAGGTAAAGAGGAAAAATAATGTACTTCTAGTTTCAAAAAGGAAGCTCTGGTGGCGTAGTGCCTAAGGCATTTGACTGCTAACCAGAAGGCTGGAGGTTCAAACCCACCAGCCACTCCTCGGAAGGAAGGTTGGGCAAGCTACTTCTGTAGTGATACCACCTCGGAAACCCAAGGAGGGGTCGCTATGAGTCAGGTCCAACTCAATGGCACATAACAACAACAACAATAACAATGGAATCCACATTCAGCCCCATGAACTATCGAATATAAAGCAACCTCATCCATCTCATTAAGAGATAAATTTGTGAAAACAATTTCTCTTTGTGTTTAATATTTGTTTATCACAATGTGGATGCTATTTCTGCTTGGGCTGTTGTGACTTCCAGTAAAAGATAATGACCATGTCACTCAGAGAAAGTGTTCAGCATTCAGATCTTGAAAGTCAAAGGATATTAACAAGTTCAATCTTGGGCAATCTACTTCTGCAGTGATATTGCCTCGGAAACCCAAGGAGGGGTCGCTATGAGTCGGATCCAACTCGATGGCAGTGAGTGAGTTTCAAAAAGAAGCCATGGTGACACAGTGGTTAAATGCTCAGCTGCTAACTAAAAGGTCAGTGGTTCACACCCACCAGCCACTCCACAGGAAAAAGGTGTGCCAATCTGCTTCTATAAAGATTGCAGCCTTGGAAACCCCATGGGGAAGTTCTACTCTGTCCTATAGCATTGCTAGCTATGAATTGGAATCAACTCGATGGCAACGTGTGGTTTAGAAAATCAAAACCCATGATTCCAGAAAACTGGACATATACTAAGAACAAAGTTACTGTGTCAGATCGTCAAAGTCTTTTGTTTTTAATTACGCAATTTTACAATTACCCAATTTGCTTTAAAATCCACTGAAATTTCGCAATTTTCTAACAGTCATTGCCATTTATAGAATGAAATGGTAGTTGACTGGATGACAAAAATGGTGAAAGAGTCAGCAGCCAAAACATCTCAAGCACACTGGGAAAACTCATTAAGCCTCTCGTAGAATTTACCCTCCGAGAACCACTCCCACTCCACCTGATATCAACCCCTAATCTCCCTCTAGCTGAATATCCAAAGAACAAACACATCATTAACCCATTCCACATGCCAGGTAGTTTTGTTTTTATTTTAGTCACAGAAACCCTAAAGCACTTCCTTAATAAAAGTTTAAAAAAAAGAAAGCAAGCTTGGGTTGTCTTTCTTTTTTTTTTCATTCCTGCTTCTGGAATAAAAATGACCGAATGTTTTGTGATTGTTTAACTCTTAAGTGTAGGGTTTCTCACATGCACAGAAAATTTCTGAGCAGAGCACATTATATGCTGCCATGAAAAGACTGCAAACCAATGGGTATCACTTTCCTTTAACACTTGAAAGAGCACCTAACTCCCTAACATTAAAAAGAAAGACAGAAGGTTATTGATAATATTTCAACTCTTTGGCTTCGTTAGCAGTATAAGGCAAAATTCTAATCCAAACAATCTTTGTTTTCACAAACTGAACTCCAGTAATAAAAGTATTTTATCACATCCTCCAAGGGATAAAATTTAAAGCATATTTGGATTGCGGTAATTAAAATCAGTCTGGAATGCAAAGCATATGACACACCACTATATAAAAATGACCTTCACTGAAAAGTCATAAATCAAAAGCTCACTCTCCAAACAGAAAGTCACACACAGGACACAAGAAGAAGACTAAGTATGTAGCCTTATGTTTTAATACCAAAGCGATTGCTCAGGAAAGTGGAACCTATTTGAGGAGTGGTAGCCATATGGCTATCTTGATCCCATAGTCTTCAGATGACTAACCAGAATTGACCAACTAAAAAATTCTCCACCCAACACCAGCATTCCAGTCCTTTCTGATTAAGCATTAAATAAAAGCTGCAGGAGCTATTTCGTTTCAATAATTTTCAGAAAGTTTCAAATGACAGCTTTATATAAGCATGCCAGTGGGAAGGGGATAAAAAGGAAAATTACAGATGCAATTACATTCTAAAGAGAGACAGTTAAACCGCTAATACATAATCAAGACCCAAGTCTACTATCTCACCAGAAAGCCAGAAGTGAGGAATTTATCTTAGGATTGAATATACTAATATTAGATCACTCAAGTTTATACCTTTTATTTTTAAAATTTATGCATTTTTCCTCCCCTTTTCATTACACAAACTGAGTGACAGTCCCAAAGCTAGGGACTTGAACTCGGAAGCAGGAAATCTTCCAGCATGATCAGTCAAGAATGTCACTAACTCCCAGTGTAACTTCAGGCATGTCACTACACCTCTGCATTCTGCCATTTCACCATCTGCAAAAACAAACACTTCTACTTCCTGTTGTGATTTTTAAAAAAGAAAGGAAAAGAAATAGCCAAAGCAATCCAAGCTTCTCAGAGATTTTCAACATGATTTTTGACATTCATTGAACCAGTTTTGAAAGCCTTAGAAATAATCTCTTCTGTTTAATTTATTCACAACATAGAAAAACTTCTTATATATCTATTAAAAATAATAAAGGAAAAAAGCTTGACCTCTCACATCATGAATAATCACTTCTCTGGAAAGCCTAGTCTTCTAGATTAATCTCTAGGAGGGAGGAATTTTGTTTGTTTTGTTCTTTGGTATAGTCTCAGTACCCAGGAACAGTGCCTGGCATATAATACCCATCGCCAGAATCAATTCCAACTCACAGCAACACTATAAAACAGAGTAGAGCTTGTCAGCCACTCGGAGGGGGATCTCTGTAGGAGATCCTGGATAGAGTGGGAGAACAATGTGGAACAAAACTCAAATATCATTAAAAAAAGCCGGGGGGGGGGGCATAGGTTTGCTGGTCCGATGGAGCCTGATGGAACCACTGAGACTACGGCCCCAGCTGCCCTTCAGGTCTGGAATTGAACCCACTCCCGTGGCTTCCAGACCAACAAAAGACAGGCATATGAGGAGAACATTTACACTGTTGTTGTTGTTGTTGTTGTTGTTGTTTGCCATCTTGGAAAGAAGACTCATGGGAGAATAGAAGGGCTGCTTATGCACAGGGAGCCAGCTCAGGGGGCAGGAGTGCATGGAGGGAAGGACACAGGGAAGAGGTAATTATGGAGAGGAAGTGGGAGGGGAGCTGTTGTATTGTGGGAAATTGTAGTCAATGTCATGAGAGATACAAAGTGTATGTGAGCTGTGGTATGGAAAGTGAATTTGCTCTGTAAACTTCCATCCAAATCACAACTTAAAAATCTAAAACAAAACAGAGTAGAGCTGCCCTATAAAGTTTCCTAAGCTGTAAATGTCCATGGAAGCAGAATGCCACGTCTTTCTCCCATGAAACAGCTGGTGGGTTATAACAGCTGACCTTTCGGTTAGCAGCAGAGCACTTAACAACTGGCACCACCAGAGGCCTTTTGCCATATAATAAGTGCTCATTAAATATTAGTTGAATGAATAAACAGCTAAAGATTTAGCCCTTATAAATGCAGGAAAATTTTTTATTTATCTATTTTAGGTAAAAACTTCTTGAAATGTGTACAACTCCCCTTGCCTTCCTGAAAGGACTAAATGGACCATAATTATACCTTTTGCAGGTAGTTAAGGGTCATTATGTGTACATCTTATATATCAAAGATGCTCTCAGTATCTTTTAAAATATTAAATCACTTTAGAAATGTTGATGTAATTTTTTTAGCTCCTTATGTGTTTATCATTTTTTGCCCACCCTTACTTTTTGTTAGCTTGTCATTTCTCCCTGTTGTAAATATACTGCCTGTAATTGGCTGATTCTCATTTACTATGCAGTTAAAGGTCAAGTCACCATCATGTATCAGCACTGAATATAAAGGAAGAATATGGGCTCTAAGTGAGGGCCTGAGGCCTTCTAGAACTAAAGAATGTGGTCCTTAGACTTTACAATGTCTATTTTTAGCTGATTATAAACTCAAGTTGTTTTTCCAACTGCTTCCTGATTCTCCATCATCTTCTAAATAGGCCAGACAGCCAAGTTTCAAATAAGTAAGGTCTACTAAACGAACGATGCAGAAATATTTCCAGGGACAAAGAGGAATCTTTTCAGGGTATCTGAAAATTATGGCCCCAGATGACTAGTGGTTATCTAAGTAAACAGCTGGCCTAAAGCTGGGCACACACAAGACAAAACACCAGGAGTGCTCACACTGGTGGTTGGAGACATCAAGCATGGAAATCTATCTCTAGGAAATTCTCCATGCTGGGCTCAGAGAGATGATGCCATCACAGAAGAGCTGGAGGTGAGGTAAGTCACCAAGGCTGGAACTGAGACGAGTCATCAGATCAGATGCTAGGGGAAAATCACAATTTGGAAACAAAATCAAAGCCCAATTTTCCAACATGGAACACAAACTTAGAGCTAGACTTCACTTGGGTTTATTGTTAGGTGCCTTTGAGTCGTCTCCAACTCATAGCAACCCTATGCACAGAACAACAAAACACTGCCCAGTCTTGTGCCAGCTCCACAATCCTTGCTATACTTGAGCCCATTGCTGCAGCCACTTTGTCAATCCATCTCATTGAGGGCCTTCCCCTCTTTCATTGATCCTCTACCTTACCAAGCATGATATCCTTCTCCAGGGAATGTACCTCTGACAACATGACCAAAGTAGGTGAGACGAAGTCTGGCCATTCCTGTTTCCAAGGAGCATTCTGGCTGTACTTCTTCCAGGACAGATTTGTTCGTTCTTTTACCAGTCCACGGTATTTTCAGCATTCTTCGCCAGCACCACAACTCAAAAGCATTGACTCTTCTTTGGTCTTCCTTATTCATTGTCCAGCTCTCACATGCATATGAGGTGATTGAAAACACCATGGCTTGTGTCAGGCACACCTTGGTCCTCAAGGAGACATCTTTGCTCTTCACTTTAAAGAGGTCTTTTGCAGCCAATTTGCCCAGTGCTATACATCATCTGAGGTCTTGACTGCTGTTTCCATTGGCGTCGATTGTAGAACTAAGCAACATGAAGTCTTTGACAACTTCAATCTTTTCTCCACTTAAGCTGCTTATAGGTCCAATTGTGAGGATTTTTGTTTTCTTAATATTGAGGTTTAATCCATACTACAGGCTGTGGTAGCATAGTGGATAAGACACTTGCCTGCTAACCAGACGGCTGGCGGTTCAAACCCACCAGCCACTCCTCGGAAGGAAGGTTGGGCAATCCTACTTCCGTAGTGATACTGCCTCGGAAACCCAAGGGGGGGTCGCTATAAGTCGGGTTTGACTCGACGGCACATAACAACAACAACAGGCTGTAGAAAATGATAAAAACACATGGGGGGAGAAGAAAAATATCCAACATTCCCATAAAAAACTATTAAGCCCAGATTATTTTCAAAATGGGTTGAAGAGTAATCTTAAAATCAAAAAAAAAAAGAAAAAGAAAGAATTGCTATCTGATATCAAAACATCTAAAGATAACACTAAAACCAAATCACTTGCTGTCAAGATGATTACAACTGGTGCCCCACGGATTTCAGAGTAGAACTGCACTCCTGGGATCCCAAGGCTGAGAGCTTTCAGAAGGTCATCAGGCCTTTCTTCTGGTTGTTCAAACCTCCAACCTTTTGGTTCACAGCTGAGCACTTAACCATTTGTGCCACCCATGGACTCCAAAAGATAATGCTACTGGCCCACTCCAGCAGAGGCATGTTCTCGGAGTTCATCAAACAACCATTTTATTAATAAGGTAGAAACAAGAAAACAGGAACAGAATTTAATATAAGAAATCTTACATGAGTTAACTGAGATTAACTCTACCTCTCTCGAAATGTACTAACTGAAGATATGTTATGATTTGAAATAGTCTAACTTATCTATGCTATTGTAAGTCAAGTTAGTGTGAGGGGCATAGGTATGTATGAAAGGAGCTCAAAGGGGGCTTCACATGCTGGTGATTACGTAATGTGCTGCTTCTTGATCTGAGTGCTGCTTATGCAAATGTGTTCAGTTTGTGAAAATTCATTAGATTTGTACTTATTCTATGTGCTCTCTTCTGGATGAATAGTACACGGCAATAAAAAGTAAAACTGCCAGAACAGAGTCATATTTTATCCCTGACCTATTCTAATGTAAACTGGCCTTTTATAAGCAATAATGCAGGTAAAGTTTGAATATGGAGATGTGAGTCATAAGACTCCTCTCTCCTAATGGAGATCCACTAAGAGAAGCACTCTACTCATAACCAGAAGGCTGTTGCCATAGAAACAGGAGCTGTAACTACTGCAATCACACCTCGGGAGCAAAGATGGCCAAGATCTATTTCAATTCTTAGATGCCTCGAGGAACCGCAGAGGACTGTAACTATGGAAGATAGCCAATCTGTAGTAATGAAGCAAAGCATGCCAGAGTTAGAAAGGCTGCAACTGAGAAAGGGGAAAAAAAAAGGCGGGGGGTTGGGGGGGTGGGGAGGAGAGGAAGGAGAAAGGAAGAATGAGAAGACATAATTCAAGTGTAACAATAACAAAAACCTTATCCAAGAATTGCACAGCTGAAATGCTATCAATTTTGTTTCTTTAAGGCATTCCATACTCTCTACCTTACTGCACACCCACTACTTGCCAGCTCTATGCTAGGTGCAGGGAGTAAAAGGCTGAATAATACTGGTGCTTTCTTGGGGAAAGACCCACTCAAAGAAGTGCTCTGATAGAGGTACAGGTGCCCTGGGAACAAAGTGGAAAAACCGATTAACAGCTACTGGCTGCTGAAGCTAACAAGCCAAAGGTCAACAAATAAAATGGCACAGTCTCGATGTTACCAAACCACATGACAGGCCATTCATTCAAGTCCATTGAAAGTCCCAAGGTTGGCAGAGCATGGCGGGCTGCTAAACGACACAGCTACATGCAGGGTTCAAGCGTGCCATAAGCTGGAGACCATTCCCAAAGCTGTTTCTTATATATGGGAAGCAGACCACATACCCAAAGCAGCTACTCAGCTTCTCCAATAGATTCTACCATGGAGTTAATTACCAATCTCATCATGGGGAATAACTACCACCAGTTGCCCAGCCAGTCAACAAGGCCCAGCCAAGTTGACACACAAACTTCACCACCACAGATGTAAAAGCTTTTCTTTAGGGTCTATGTTGTGCCAATTGCCTTTGATGACCTTCAAGACTACGAATATGAGCCCTCAGGCCCACCGACTCATTCCCTCAAGGTTTTTGGTTATATCTAAGAAGTTTTCAAAACTTTGCCCCCATATGCTCCACTACATTCATAGGTGCATTTGCATCATACAAAAATACATATACAGAGGAATATCCTCTGTCGAACCTATGGCACAAGAATTGAAGGCAACAGAATACTATTATATACACAATCCTGCAATAACAGTAATAACAATAATCTACTAGTGGATACATAGAGAGATATGGATGCTGAACAGGTGTGGGAAAGAGAATGGGACTATATCCAAGAATATATACAGGTTTGGCTGTAATCTTTATGGGAGCAGATCACCAGGTCTTCCTCCTGCTGAGCTGCTGGGTGGGTTCGAACCATCAATCTTTCAGTTAGAAGATGAGTGTTTAACCATAATGCTACCAGGGCTAGTTCACAACCCATTAATGGGTTTGAAATCACAATTTGAGAAATACTTTCTTAAAATGGTTAAAACTAAAAGATTAATTTTACTTTGTTTATGGTGGTGGGAGCAGTAGGGGGGGTAGTTTTTAGTTTTTATGAGAAAATTTGTATTCAATACAGTAGACAACAAATTGCACGTGCAGCTGAAGACAAGAGAATGGCTGTCATTCCACTACTAGGTATATATCCTAAAGAAGTGAGAGCCAGGACAAGAGCAGATATATGCACACCCATGTTCATCACAGCACTATTTACAATAGCCAAAAGATGGGAACAACTTAGGTGTTCATCAATTGAAGAATGGATAACCAAACTGCGGTACATACACACAATGGAATACTATGCAGCCCTGAAAAATAACACAGAATCTGCAAAACACCACATAATGTGAATGTGGAAAACATTATGCTGAGTGAAACAAGTCAATCACAGAAGGATAAATATTGTATTAGTCCATTATTGTAAAAAGTCAAGGAAAGGTTTATATATGGAAGGAAATTTTCTTTGTTGGTTACCAGGTGTGGGAGGGGAGGAAAGGGAACACTGTTAGATAGCTAGAGACAAGTACTGATTTGGGTGAAGAGAATGGCAATGTACCAAATGTGCATGATCAACACAGTGGCATTGAGGAAGAGGAAGACACAGAGAGGTACATAGGAGGTATAGACAACAAAGATGAAACCTTTGCATATACAGTACTGCATTGTCAGCGAAGGCAAACATGGATATATGGGTGGATAGGTGGATGGACAGGCTAAACTATTAGGTATGTCTATGCAGGGGAGAGTCTGCCCAAGACCATGTATAGGGTTGGCAATGTTTCTACAAATCTATTGGTAGGATCTGTAAGAATTCCCACGTATATAGTAGCACTGACAAGGGACAAAGTTTTAGTCACTTCTTGACCACAGCCAGCTACCCATAGGGAGCAAGTAGTTGGACCTGTGGGCTCGGGACCATAGTGGCAGGGGACATCAAGCTCAACTGTCATAACATACTACACAAAACATTGTTCTACATCCTACTTTGGTGAGTAGTGACTGGGATCTTAAAAGCTTGCAAGCGGCTATCTAGATGCAACGATGGGTCTCTCCTCATCCAGAGCAAAGAAGAATGAAGAAAACCAAAGACATATGGAAACAATTAGTCCAAGCAACTGGGACACTATGTGATCCATCCACAGCCTATATGACTACGAGACCAGAACTAGTGGGTGCCTGGCTACCACTGTCAACCACTTGGAGGGGGATCTATGTAGGAGATCCTGAATAGAGAGGGAGAACAATGTGGAACAAAACTCAAAATCATAGTGACTGGGATCTTAAAAGCTACAAGCTGCCATCTAGATGCAACAATGGGTCTCTCCTCGTCCAGAGCAAAGAAGAATGAAGAAAACCAAAGACCCATGGAAACAATTAGTCTTAGCAACTGGTACACCATCCGATCTGCAGCCTATACGACTATGAGACCAAAAGAACTAGATGGTGCCCAGCTACCACTGTCATCCATGTGGAAGGGGATCTATGTAGGAGATCCTGGATAGAGAGGGAGAACAATGTGGAACAAAACTCAAAATCATTTGGAGAAAAAAAAAGGAGGGGGACCATGTTTGCTGGTCTGATGGAGCCTGGTGGAACCACTGAGACTATGGCCCCTAGCTGCCCTTCAGGTCTGGAATTGAACCCATACCCATGGTTTCCAGCCAAACAAAGATAGGCATATGAGTTGAACATTTACCTCAGGTAGGTACACTCCTTGGAGAGAACAATCATGGGAGAAAGAAGGGCTGCTTATGCACAGGGAGACAGCTCAGGGGGCAGGAGTTCATGGAGGGATGGACACTGAGAAGAGGTAACTATGGGGAGGAAGTGGGAGGGGAGCTGTTGCATTGTGGTAAACTGTGGTCAATGTCATGAGACAAAGTGTATGTGAACTTCTGTATGGAAAGTGAATTTGCTCTGTAAATCTTCACCCAAATCACAATAAAAAAAAAACAAACTCAAAATCATTAAAAAAAAAAAAAAAAGGGACCATGTTTGCTGGTCTGATGGAGCCTGATGGAACCACTGAGACTATGGCCCTTAGTTGCCCTTCAGGTCTGGAATTGAACCCACTCCTGTGGCTTCCAGCCAAACAAAAGACAGGCATATGAGCTGAACATTTACATCAGGTAAATACACTCCTTGGAGAGAACAATCATGGGAGAATAGAAGGGCTGTGTGTACACAGGGACACAGCTCAGGGGGCAGGAGTGCAGGAGAGGGAAAGCCGCAGGGAAGAAATTATCTGGGGAGGAACTGGGAAGGGAGCTGTTGCATTGTGGTAAATTGTAGTCAATATCACGAGATAAAGTGTATGTAAGCTGCTGTATGGAAAGTGAATTTGCTCCATAAACTTTCACTCAAATCACAATTTCAAAAAAGGGAGAGAGAGAGAGAGAGAATGGCTAAAATTAGCCCAGGGAAGACAAGAATCAGGGATGGAATCATGAGGACCCACCACTGGGGGGAAAAGGAAAAGAAAAGGGATTCTAAGGGTTCCCCTGGATCTGCCTATGGCCAACCTCACAGTCATTTTCCATTTGATTTTCTAAAAGCCAAAATTATTCTAACACATAGTAGCAGACGTTCCTTGCCTTTGATTACAAATGACAGTTCCCCTGGGAGGCCTGGAAGTGATCTGAAAACCTTTCAATGGGCCACTGACATCCCAAAAGCGAAGCTACCCTGAAGAGTAAGAAGGCACGGGACCCAGGAACCGGGCCAGTGTGTTTGGCTGGCACGTGCTGCCTGGTGTACACGTCAGGTCCCGAGGCAGCCACCAGCCAGCTACTTCACCTGCTAACACAGTTGGCTGGAGCCTAGGAAATGATATGTTGAAGGCCCATGGCACTCTTTTCAGGGGCCCTAAATCAAATGTCCTTGTCTATGCCAAAAACAGCTATAAGGAAAATCTTACTATAAAATAAGCAGCTCTGAGACATGTCAAGGCTTTTTTCAATTAATTCCTTAAGCTGATCAAGTAATAAAAGCTGTGAAATTAAAAGCCTCAGATATTTCTACCTTACTGGCTAATCTACCTGTAAGCTACTCAACCAAACACAAAAGAAACAGTATGAATGAGACAGGCTCTCCCAGCTCCATTGTCACGGTGCTGCACTGGTCACAGCACCTCCCATAAAGCAGGTGCTCAGTGAACACCAACTTAGTAAACATGAATAGTCAAGCCCACAAGGACATCACTGAGGGGACCTGGCATTTGAAAGGCCTGGATTCCAGTCCTCACTGAAGCAATTGTTAGGTCATTAAATCAGGGCAGTTACTGACAATCCTCTCAGCCTCAGTTTTGCCATCGACATAGTAGGAATGATCCCCTTCCACATTGAACTATGGCTGGCCTATGTGACAGATAGAATACGGAAGTGAAATCATGTCACTTCCAAGGCTAGGTTATAAAAGACATCTTAACTTCTGCCTTGGATCAATCTCTTTGGAGGAAGCTAGTCATCATGCCATAAGGACACTCAAGTCACCCTGTGGAGAGACCCTCATGGAGAAGAACGGAGGCCTCCCACCAACAACCAGCACTAACTCACCACCCAAATGAGTGAGCCTTCTTGTAAATGGATCCTTCAAGCTAGACAAGACTTCAGATGACTGTAGCCCTAGCTGACATCTAACCACAATCTCATAAGAGACCCTGAGCCAGAACTGCTCAGCCAAGCCACACCCAATGTCCTGACCCACAGAAATCATGGAAGATATGAATTCATTATTGTTGCTTTAAGCCTTAAGTTTGTGGTCATTTGTTATGTACCTTTAAAAAACTAATAAACCTACCACTGAACATGCAAAATAAATAAATAAATAAAATGATAATACCTATGTCCTGGGAGTGTTACAAGGCATGAGTGAGAATATATATGAAAGCCTATGGTTGGCCGGAAAGTAAACCATCCAGATCCCCCTTCAAGGAAGGACTTGTGCCCAGCTATAGGGAGTACAGTCAGCACAGGGCTGGAAGCTCTCAGCTCTTTCAGGGCCTGCCTTAGGGTCAGAGAACCACCTTGCTCGAGAGTACACCCTTCCTGAGACAACTTGCATCTGGTGACTGAGAAGCAGGTCCAGCATTTTGGCCCAAAGAAGTATACCATGAATGTAATTACTCACTCCAGGGTTTCCCACCAGGGTAACTGTGGCCTTTTGGGGATTGAGTCATAAGTTAACTTTTTCTTCTGCCCAATCTCATTTCTTTCCCTTCTTAGATCTCAATCCCCAATATACATCTTACACCAACCACCAGCTCAGCATCTGCTTCTAGAGAACTCGGTCTGCAAAAAAGCCCTTTTCCAGTTTCAAAACACCAGTGTTTTTATAACATGGCAAAGAGCAGAAGCAATCCTGGTTTAGAAAAAAACACACTCAGATTTTTTTTTTTTTCTTTTTGGTTGCTGCTGTTGTTAGTTGCAGTTGAGTCAGCTTCCACTCATGATGACCTTATGTGTAATGGAACAAAACATTGCCAAGTCCTGCACGAGCCTCGTGATTGTTGTATGTTTAAGTTCACTGTTGTGGCTATTGTGGCAGTCTATCTCATTGAGAGTTTCCCTTATTTTCATTAACCCTCTACTCTACCAAATACGATGTCCTTTTCTAGTGACTGGTCTTCTCTAATGACCTGTCCAAACTTAGACAAACTCCCACCATCTTCCATTCTAAGGAACGCTCTGGCTGTATTTCTTCTAACAGTGAGCTGTTCATTCTCTGGTAGACCACAGTATATTTAATATTCCTCATCAACACCACAGTTCAAATCCATCAATTCCTCGTCTGTCTTCCTTTTTCATTTTCTACGTTTCACAGGCATATGAAGCAACTGAAAAGACTATGGCTTGGGTCAGGTGTCCCTTAGTCATCAAAGTGAAATCTTTGCCTTTTAGAACTTTAAATGGGTCTTTTACAAGAGACTTGCCCAACTCAATATGTTGGGGGTTTTTGGCATGCATGACATCTATTTCAAGTATTCAGAGTCTGGTAGTTCATTCATTCATTCATTCACCAAACACGTGCAGAGGACCATGTGTCTGGGTTAACCTGCCAGGTGACACAGGGTCTCTGTACTTATTACAGTTTAGGGAGCTCTGGTGGCATAGTGCCTAAGGCAAGTGACTGCTAACCAGAAGGCTGGAGGTTCAAACCCACCAGCCACTCCTCGGAATGAAGACTAAGCAATCTACTCCCATAGAAATACTGCCTCAGAAACCCAAGGAGGGGTCGCAAGAAGTCAATTCAACTCAACAGCAGTGAGTTTGGTTTGGTTTATCTTCCTGTCTCCACAGCAGTGGTTCTCAGTGGAATGGTTCTGTTCTAGAGAGTTTAGAACTGTTTAGAGGACTTTTGCTGTAACAATGATTGCAGTGCTCTGTTAACATTTGGGGAAAGAGGACAGGAACACTAGAGTCATATGATACTCTAGACAGTCCCTCTTGTTAATGGATTATCCTATCTTCCACACAACTTTCATGAAATATATAAAAATTAGATAATAATCAGAGTCTAGATCCCAACTCTGCATTTCATAAAAAGTATTTTTATTCCATTTTAAATACACTGAATCTTCTAAGAATGTGTTTGCCCTATAAATTAAGGGAAGGTTGTACTACTCAGGACTTGGATAGGAGGAAATGGGGATGTGAGTGGGTACGGGAGCAGTCCCAGGGAATTTCAAGAAGTTTGATTTCTACCCAAAGCTTTACTTCTGTCTTGCTATTAGTGTTCTCACCAGCATTCAAATGACAGCAGGAAACCACCAGTATGAGGGAGGCTTCGGAGCTATCATTACCATATGGCTGGAAATACTCAGATGAGGAGAGACATTCAGGAGTCTAGATGCTAATGAGCTGTGAATCATACAAAAGTAACTTAACTTGCACAACAGTGATCTAGAAGGAGGCTCAGAATTAGGAGCTCTCTCATTGCTTCCACTGATCTAACTATACAGCATAAAGCAACTTCTGCTTAATCAATTTCTACCTAATCAGAAAGCCTTCTTAACAGTGTCTCCCAGAGCAGCAAATTAGCCTAATAGTGAATGACTGTTGCAATCAGCACAGCAAAGGTGGAGAGGGAGGGAATGGGAACATGCTTGGATGAAAAGCAATTGGCTAGTGCTAAAAAGGGGTTAAGTAGGATATCTGGTAGCGTAGTGTCTAAAGCACTTGACTCCTAACCAGAAGGTTGGCGGTTCAAATCCACCAGCCACTCCTCTGAAGGAAGGTTGAGCAAACTACTTCCGTAGTGATAATGCCTCAGAAACCCAAGGAGGGGTCGCTATGAGTCAGATCCAACTCAACAGCACATAACAACAAGGGGTTAAGTGGTGGTTAACTAACTGTTAAATTGCAAAGTGCTAAGCTTCCATAGAAATTGCCAAAGAAGAACGAAACAAAAATGAAATGCACTAGATTCTATCTTTATTCTACATCCTGGATGTGCACCAAGATAGATACAAATTTATGTTTATCACTAAAGGGAAAGACTGAGTCTTCACATCCATGTCACAGGCCATCTGTTGTAGGACAAGTATTTCTAAAATGACACTCAGAATTTAGCACGCATCAGAATCACTTCGGTGGTTTGTTAAAACACAGATAGCTGGCCCCACCTCCACAGTTTCCACAGCAGTAGATCTGAGTGGAGCCCACAAACTTACATTTCTAACAGTTTACAGGAGATGCTGATGCTGTTGGCCTAGGGACACTTTGAGAACTACTACTTAGAACTCTCCAGAACCATCTGGAAGGGCAGAGGAGTTGGAAGAGATGAAGAAACAGCTGAGAGGTAAATGAGGAGGTGATCTCAGCAAGCAATGGTGGTTCCCCCAAATAACACAAGGAATTTCCATGTATTCTTCAAACCAGTTATTTTCACATAATTTAAGAATGAAAAGGCTATAACATAAGCAAAGCATGTCCACAGAGAATCAGAAAATAATGGCAAGGAAAACAGAAGAGGCCTCTACTTTTCAGTGAAAATAGGATTGGCCAATCAAAAGAGGAAGTCATAATGTCTAACAAAAAACAGGAGGTCATAGGTCAAAGGGCTTGGTAAGTCACTTCTCTGTTGGCATGACTCTAAGGGAAAGCTCACTGGTTTACACTGATCCTTCTTTCTATTGACCTATGTTCTTATAACCTGTGTTTATGTCCCTCATAAACCTGGGTCTACAGCTTAAAGGAAACCAACCTTCTGCAATGAATGAAATACTGGTTTGATCACCAACACTCAGCACCACATTGAGAACTAGTTATGATGGTTAATTCTGTGTCCACTCGGGCTAGACTATGGTGCCCAGTCATTTGATGAAACACTAGTGTAAATGGTGTTATGAAACCCGACTCATAGCAACCCCTCCTTGGGTTCTCGAGGCGGTATCACTACGGAAGTAGATTGCCCAACCTTCCTTCCGAGGAGTGACTGGTAGGTTTGAACCACCAGCTTTCTAGTTAGTGGTCAAGTGCCTTAAGCACTATGCCACTAGAGCTTCTATGAGATAGTTACATGTAGTTAAATCAGTTGATATTGAGTAGATTATCCTCCATATGTGAGTGGGCCTCATCCAATCAGTCAAAGGTTTTAAGAGCAAAAAAGGTGTTTTCCCTAGGGTGTATTCAGTCTCCAGACTGAATAAATAGACATTTTTCTAGAATGCTTTCCATCACCTGACCCACAGATTTTTTGGAAAATGCAACTGCAGGAATCTCCAGCCTGTTGCCCAGCGTACAGATTTTGAACTTGCCAGTGTCCCCAGCCATGTGAACCAACTCTTTAAAATCAATCAATCTCTCTCTCATAAACATATATATGTATGTGTGTATATATTTACATTTACATTTACATATACATAAGGACCTCTGGTGGTGTGGAGCCTAAGGGACCTGACTGCTAACCAGAGGGTTGGCAGTTCAAAAGCACCAGATGTTCTATGAAAGGAAGATGGAACAATCTACTTCCATAAAGATATACCACCTCGGAAACCCAAAGAGGGTCAGAATCGACTCAATTGCAATGAGTTTGGTTTTTGGGTTTTTTTTGATACATATACATACCAAACCAAAACCAAATCTGTTGTCAAGTCAATTCCAACTCATAGCAACCCTGCAGGACAGAGTAGAACTCCACCATAGAATTTCCAAGACTGTAAATCTTTACTGAATGAAATTGCCATATCTTTCTCCTGTAGACTGACTGGTGGATTCAAACCACCCACCTTTCAGGTAACAGCCGAGCACTTAACCACTGCATTACCAGGGCTCCATGTGTGTGTGTGTGTGTGTGTGTGTGTGTGTTTGTACACATATATCTACCTATCTATCACCTATCTATCTATATCTGTTTCTCTAGAGAAGCCTAAGACAGCTGTCAAAATCAAAGTTCAGTTTCTTCTGGACCAGTCTTATGCTGAATTCCTCCTAACATGGCAGAGGTGATGTAGATAAAGCAGGACCACGCAATTCATGCCTTGTGGGTGATCAGAACTTATTCCACAATGCTGCAGCAAGACTAAAACACCAACACATTACCCTCATTCCCATAACTCCTCCAATTCCAGGTGCATTGCCAGGAGACCAAACACTTCTGGATAGAGACTCTAATCAAAGCACTGCTTTGGGGGGCAGCCTTTATTAACCCAAAGAACCAAAAGATCCTTCCTGCCAACTCTTCCTTCCATCCTTTTCCCCTCCGTAGGATGTGACACGGGGGTTAGCAGCAAGCAAGTGCCTCAACTCTCCGAGGCAGAGACATTTGGCCTTGGAAACATTTGGAGCAGAAACAGGTGGTGTGGTCTGGAGCAAACATTCAAGAGAATACCAAAAACTGTGAGCCAAATCCCTCCACATGGGATTCTCATTCACATTCTGTGCAGTCAGCAATTCTCCAGTTTTTCCATGTCCCATCAAAGGTAAGATTCTCAAATCATAAGTTGTTAGTAGGTGAGACTAAGAGGGCTTTTTTCTTCTGGTTTCAAACTGAATAATATTTCATAACCACATGATTGCAGAGCTGAGCTTAGCAGTGCTGTATTTAAATGTTGATCGGATGTCCATCATTCAGCCCACGTTTCAAAGACTGATAAAATCTTGCCCCCAGGGAATTAAGAGAAGCTGGTGAAAAAACATTTCCCTCTCCTAACTAACAAGCAGCCCTGGGGGCACAACGTGGGCAATGGTAAGCACTTGGCTGCGAACCAAAACGTTGGTAGTTCGAACCCACCAATGGCTCCACAAGAGAAAAGACGCGGTGATCTGCCCCCACAAAACTTTATGGGGCAGTTTTCCTCTGTCATATAAGATCACTACGAGTTGAACTGACTCGATGGCACACAATAACTAACATTCCTAATACAATGCCAGAAACTGCATCTGTGCACAATAAAAATGTACTTCTAATTGGATGATGGCTTGAGAAATAGTACCACACAGTCCAGACAGTAAAATATGCCATGGTTAGATTATTTGTTCTAAAACACAACTTTCCATACATCACAACCCCTGATCATGGCTCCCCACAGGCACAAGATATAAGCCACGCTCATTAGTGGGTTTCGGGGTAGGGGTGGAAACTCACTCCCATCAAGTCGATTCCAGCTCAAAGGGACCCCTCTGGGTTTCTGAGGCGGTAAATCTTTACGGAAGTAGACTCCCCAGTCTTCCTTCCATCAACCTTCTGGTTAGTAGTCATATACTTTAGAAACTGTGCTACCACAGTTCCAGGGAATTTCCGAGGCCTCCACAAATTGGCATCACCCATCCTCTCTAATCTAATCTCCTACGAGTGTCTGTGCTGCTCACTCACTGCTCTTGAAAAACACTCCATTGTGTCTTCCTTGTTGTCTCTACCTTTGCAGAGCCCTCCTGGAATGCCTATTCCTCCCTCTTCTCAGTTTGTTTTACTCCTACCCTGTGACATTTAAAAACCAGGCTCAGATCCCTTATCCTCCATAAAGCTGCTTTTCAGGAAACTTCCTGCCCTGAACGATCTCTCTCCTAGATTCCCGTGATAGTTATCAGTGGGCACTTTACACAGACTGCCTGGCATTGATTTCTCTATTTCTACACTCCCATCCCACCCCAAGTGGGCTGTGAAGCCCTTGGTGCTGCGTTCTGTGCTGACCTTCCCAGTATCTCACCCTGCCCCCTCAGACAGCGGACACTCGTGAAAGGATTGTTGCAATCATTTCTCAGGTATCATCCCTACAAGAATTTGGCCCTCCCTATGACATTTAAACTGCTAACCAGAAGACTGGTGGTTCAAACCTACCAACTGCTCATTGGAAGGAAGACTGGTCAATTTAGTTCCACAGTGGTACCACCTCAGAAACCCAAGAAGGGGTCGCTATGAGTCGAATCACCTTGAAGGCAGTGAGTTAGTACTTTTGGCAGTAAGTTTGGTTTTTTGTTTTTGTTTCTTTTTTTTTTTTGGAGTACTTACATTGCTGATCTACTAACCTACAGACTAGAGGTTCAAACCCACGCAGTGGCTTTGTGGAAGAAAAGCCTGGCCACCTACTTCCATAAAGATTACAGCCAAGAAAACTGCCTGGAGCAGTTCTACTCCATAACACAAGGGCGGCCATGAGTCAGAATGTATGTGATAGCAACGTTGGGGGTTTTGTTGTTGTTGGTTGGTTGGTTAGTACTTATGGCTTTACTTTAAAAACCACCTTATTTCTCTTCCTTTCTTTCTATCCAATTGTTGCCTTCTCTTTTAATCTGCGCATGTGACAGGACTGCCAATTCACCCAGTCCCTAGGGCTATCAAGTATTTTTAATGAGTGCTTAACAGAAGAATCATAAGAGGTGACTGCTAGGTCAGAAAATCACCCTGGATCCCATGAGGCCATGTGCAGTCTTCAGACGGGAAACAGGCAACAGGAGAAAGATGAGCGTAAAGAGAAAGAGGGCTACAGTTCCTCTCCACCTAAGTCAGCAATCTCTGCTAGAAACAAAAAAGAAGCATCTGGACAGAACATGGGCAGATACTGCTGAGGACTGAAAACCACGCATGTAACAAAAGCACAAAGAGTTTACAACATGCAGATCCCACTCTCACTCCCAATCACCAAAAGCTCAACAAAAAACTCGCCGAGTTTTCACTCAGCACATCTGTTTTCAGTTACCTGTGCCTGAACCACAAACTTGACAGAGAGACCGAGAGATCGCGAGCTGATTCTACTGTTTAACGTCTGTCAGGGCAAATTATGCAGAGATGGAGGGTGGAGTGTGGAAGGGTTGAGCAAATGCTGTATCATAACCATGGTCTTGATAGGCCTTCCTGCTGATGTTTGGCTGGACTGGGAACTGTGCTATTGGCCTGAGTGCCGACAAAGTCAAAGCTGCCAAGGGGTGTCACTATCACTCAGTGCAAGCTACCCGTGTTAGTCGGTCACTAATTAACAGACTGTTGTTGTTAGTTGCTGTAGAGTGGATTCTGACTTGTGGCAACCCCCTGTGTGCAGAGTATCACTGCTCCACAGGGTTTTGAAAGCTGTGACCTTTTGGAAGACTCTCCCCAGGCCTATCTTCCCAGGCAGCTCTGGGTGAGTTCAAAGTAGTAGTCAAATGTTTAACCCTTTGCACCACCCAAGGACTCCTAATTAATTTTGTCAATTAACAATCTGAGGTTAGCAATCAATTCCTAACTTACTTTGTCTGTTTTCCCATTATTCTATCTTGATGCTATCTCCCTAAACATCTAAAGGGTTTTTTCTTTATTAAAAAAAAAAAAAAAAAGTCATTCTCTACTTCTTTGCAATAAATACCTAATACTTAAATAAATATTATACCACACTGTCTCATCACATAGGCTCATCATATAGAATGGAACAAAACTAACGCTTAGAAACAAAAACAAAACACAGTTGCCATAGAGTCAGTTCCAACTCAGGACAACTCCATGTGTGTCAGAGTAGAAGTGTGCCCCATGGGGTTTTCAGTGGCTGATTTTTTGAAAGGACATCACCAGAATCTTCTGAGGTGCCTCTAGATGAACTTGAACCTCCAACCTTTTGGTTAGCAGTTGAGTGCTTAACTGTTTGCAATACTCAGGGACTCCACGGCTTACAAAGCATGGAGAAAATACAATATTATTCATAAAAATATTTCCAAGAATAATATTCTCTTCTTTTCAGTGAATTGGAGATATATCATACTTTCCAGTTAGGTATTGTGGTAGTTAAGTTTGTGTGTCAACTTGGCTGGGTCTGGTTGAGTGGCTGGACAGCTGGTGGTAGTTATTCCCCATGGTGAGATTGGTAATTAACTCTATGGTGGAGTTTATTGGAGCAGTTTAGTAGCTGCTTTGGGAATGTGGTCTGCTTCTCGTATATAAGCAGCAGCTTTGGGAATGGTCTCTAGCTTATGGCACACCCAAACCCTGTATGTGGCCGAGTCATTGTTCAACAGCTTACCATGCTCTGCTGATCTTGGGACGTTTAATGGACTTGAATTAATGGGCTGCCATGTGGTTTGGTAATATCAGGACTGTGCCTTTTCACTTGTCGACCTTGGGTTTGTCAACCTCAGCAACTAGCAGCTGAGTGAAGAAAAGCATCTGGCTTCAGTGGGCCAGGAGCAAGAGGCAGAACTGAAGCCCAAGGTCAAGGGGCTTTCACCCAGCCCCTAGAGCCTGGCACTTTGAACTCAGACTCTTAAAGCCTCCAAACGGTAAGAGAATAAACTCCTGTTTTTTCAAGCCATCCCATTTGTGGTATATTCCTATCAGAGAGGCACTAGGTAACTGAAACAGAATATGGTACTGCGAGAGTGGGGTGCTGCACTCACAGTTACCTAAAATGTGGGAAACAAGAGTAGACTGGGTCCTTGACCCAAGACACCAGCAGAGAGACCCCAGTATGTGGCATGAGAGATGGCAGGAGCGGAGTCGGGAGACTGGCATGAGACAGCAACAGCCTTACCAGCCCATGGAAGAGAAAGCTGGATGCCATTGGGTAGGTGGCTTCCTGGTGGAGTGGGTTGCCTTCAGGCATTAATTGGTAGAAGAGACTGGCATGAGATGGAGTAGCAGGTTGGCCAGCCCATGGAGCAAGAAAGCTAAGTGTCCTCTGGGCAGGAAGATTCCTGGCGGAATGGATTGCCCTCTGGCATTAATTGGCAGAAGTTGAGAGACCAAGGAAATGGGAAGCAGAGCTACCCCAGCCTCAAAGGGTAGGACCATGGCCTCTGAGGGTGGAACCACCATAGCCCCCTAGGTTTCTCTTTTTTTTTTTTTTTTTTTATTAGGATTTGGGTGAAGACTTACAGAGTAAATTCACTTTTCAT